>NC_141534.1:12705000-13005000 GCF_021556685.1 Rattus norvegicus | reverse complement strand
TGCAGGCACTCAGCGCTATGAATTTTCCCCTTAGCACAGCTTTCATTGTTCCCATAAGTTTGGGTATGTTGTACCTTCATTTTCATTAAATTCTAAAAAGTCTTTAATTTCTTTCTTTATTTCTTCCTTGACTAGGTCATCAATGAGTAGAGCATTGTTCAATTTCCACGTATATGTGGGCATTCTTCCCTTATTGTTATTGAAGACCAGCTTTAGGCCGTGGTGGTCTGATAGCACGCATGGGATTATTTCTATCTTTCTGTACCTGTTGAGGCCCGTTTTTTGACCAATTACATGGTCAATTATGGAGAAAGTACCATGAGGAGCTGAGAAGAAGGTATATCCTTTTGCTTTAGGATAGAATGTTCTATAAATATCTGTTAAGTCCAGTTGGCTCATGACTTCTCTTAGTCTGTCTACGTCTCTGTTTAATTTCTGTTTCCATGATCTGTCCATTGATGAGAGTGGGGTGTTGAAATCTCCTACTATTATTGTATGAGGTGCAATGTGTGTTTTGAGCTTTAGTAAGGTTTCATTTTACGTATGTAGGTGCCCTTGTATTTGGGGCATAGATATTTAGGATTGAGAGTTCATCTTGGTGGATTTTTCCTTTGATGAATATGAAGTGTCATTCCTTATCTTTTTTGATGACTTTTAGTTGAAATTGATTTTATTTGATATTAGAATGGCTACTCCAGCTCGCTTCTTCCGACCATTTGCTTGGAAAGTTGTTTTCCAGCCTTTCAATCTGAGGTAGTGTCTGTCTTTTTTCTCTGAGGTGTGTTTCCTGTAGGCAGCAGAATGCAGGGTCCTCGTTGCGTTTCTAGTTTGTTAATCTATGTCTTTTTATTGGGGAGTTGAGGCCATTGATGTTGAGAGTTATTAAGGAATAGTAATTGTTGCTTCCTGTTATATTCATATTTGGATATAAGGTTATGTTTGTGTGCTTTTCTTCTCTTTGTTTTGTTGCCAAGACGATTAGTTTCTTGCTTCTTCTAGGGTATAGCTTACCTCCTTATGTTGGGCTTTACCATTTATTATCCTTTGTAGTGCTGGATTTGTAGAAAGATATTGTGTAAATTTGGTTTTGTCATGGAATATCTTGGTTTCTCCATCTATGTTAATTGAGAGTTTTGCTGGATACAGTAACCTGGGCTGGCATTTGTGTTCTCTTAGGGTCTGTATGACATCTGTCCAGGATCTTCTGGCTTTCATAGTTTCTGGCGAAAAGTCTGGTGTGATTCTGATAGGTCTGCCTTTATATGTTACTTGACATTTTCCCTTACTGCTTTTAATATTCTTTCTTTATTTTGTGCATTTGCTGTTTTGACTATTATGTGACGGGAGGAGTTTCTTTTCTGGTCCAATCTATTTGGAGTTCTGTAGGCTTCTTGTATGCCTATGGGTATCTCTTTTTTTAGGTTAGGGAAGTTTTCTTCTATGATTTTGTTGAAGATATTTACTGGTCCTTTGAGCTGGGAGTCTTCACTCTCTTCTATACCTATTATCCTTAGGTTTGATCTTCTCATTGACTCCTGGATTTCCTGTATGTTTTGGACCAGTACCTTTTTCGGCTTTACATTATCTTTGACAGTTGAGTCGATGATTTCTATGGAATCTTCTGCTCCTGAAATTCTCTCTTCCATCTCTTGTATTCTGTTGGTGAAGCTCGTATCTACAGCTCCTTGTCTCTTCTTTTGGTTTTCTATATTCAGTGTTGTTTCCATTTGTTTTTTCTTGATTGCTTCTATTTCCATTTTTAATTCCTTCAACTGTTTGATTGTGTTTTCCTGGAATTCTTTTAGGGATTTTTGCAATTCCTCTCTGTAGGCTTCTACTTGTTCTCTAAGAGAGTTCTTTACGTCTTTCTTGAAGTCCTCTAGCATCATGATCAAATATGATTTTGAAACTAGATCTTGCTTTTCTGGTGTGTTTGGATATTCCGTGTTTGCTTTGGTGGGAGAATTGGGCTCCGATGATGCCATGTAATCTTGGTTTCTGTTGCTTGGGTTCCTGTGCTTGCCTCTCTCCATCAGATTATCTCTAGTGTTACTTTGTTCTGCTATTTCTGACAGTGGCTAGACTGTCCTATAAGCCTGTGTTTCAGGAGTGCTGTAGACCTGTTTTCCTGTTTTCTTTCAGCCAGTTATGGGGACAGCGTGTTCTGCTTTCGGGCGTGTAGTTTTTCCTATCTACAGATCTTCAGCTGTTCCTGTGGGCCTGTGTCTTGAGTTCACCAGGCAGGTCGATTGCAGTAGAAAAGTTGGTCTTACTTGTGGTCCCCAGGCTCAAGTTTGCTCGTGGGGTGTTGCTTATGAGCTCTCCGCGGCGGCAGCCACCAGGAAGATCTGCGCAGCCCTTTCCGGGTGCTTCTGTGCACCAGGGTTCCAGATGGCGTTTGGTGTTTTCCTCTGGAATCAGTAATGTGTGCAGAGTGCAGTCTCTTCTGGTTTCCCAGTCGTGTCTGCCTCTCTGAAGGTTTAGCTCTCCCTCCCACGGGATTTGGGTGCAGAGAACTGTTTATCCGGTCGGTCCCTTCAGGTTCCGGCGGTGTCTCAAACGCAGCAGACCTGCTGCTCCTGGGCCCTCCTCTACAGGTGCTCGTTCTAACTTTATGAAGAATTGAGTTGGAATTTTCATGGGACTTACATTGATTGCTTTTGGCAAAATGGTTACTTTTACTACATTAGTCCTGCCAATCCATGAGCATGGGAGATCTTTTCATCTTCTGAGATCCTCTTCAATTTCTTTCTTCAGAGACTTAAAGTTCTTGTCATAGATTTTTTTCTTGCTTGGTTAGAGTCATACCAAGGTATTTTATATTATTCGTGACTACTGTGAAGGGTGCCCTTCCCCAAATTTCTTTCTCATCCTCTTTATCCTAACACCAATACTCTTCAAATTATTTCATAAAATACAGAGAGAACACTACACAATTCATTCTTTGAAGCCACAATTACACTTATATGTATACTACAAAAGATTCTACAAAGAAAGAGAACTTCAGATCAACTTTCCCCATGCATATTGATGCAAAAATAGTAAAATTCTAAAACCAAATCCAAGAATATATAAAATGTTCATTCACCATGATCAAGTAGGTTTTATCCCAGGGATGCAAGGATGGTTCAATATACAAAAATTCATCAATGTACTCTACTATATAAAGAAATTCAAAGAAAAAAAACCACACACGATCATCTCATTAGATGTTGTGAAAGCATTTGACAAAATTCAATACCCCTTCATGATAAAAATCTTGGAACTATCAGGAATTCAAGGCTCGTACCTAACGTAAAAGCAATATACAGTAAAGCCCTAGCCAACATCAAACTAAATGTAGAGCACCTTGAAGCAATCCCAGTAAAACCAGGGACTAGACAAGGCTGCCCACTCTCTCCCTACCTATTCAATATAGTACTCGAAGTCCTAGCCAGAGCAATTAGAGGTCAAAGGGACACAAACCGGAAAGGAAGAAGTCAAAGTATCACTATCTGCCGATGATGTGATAGTACATTTCAGTGACCACCCCCCCCAATTCCACCGGAGAACTCCTAAAGCAGATAAAAAAACTTCACCATAGTGGCTGGGAATACAATTAACTCAAAAAAGAAAAATCAGTATCCTTTTTCCACTCAAAGGATAAACACACTGAAAAAGCAGCTAATTTTCTGGAGAAAAAAAATAAACATTTGGTGTATGGAGCAGAGCGACTTAACGTTATTTACCTGGAAATCACATTCACTACATACATGTGGAAATTCACTTTTCTCCTAGGTTTAAGTAGGGAAATAACCTTTTTCCAATGAAAATCTAGATGGGTTTACTTATGGTAGACACAAGTGAATATAAAGTTGCTGAACACTGTTCTGATGAGCTAGTTCCTTTTTGAGGATTCTCAGAGAAATATATGCTGCCTCCCACACTCATACAAAGTCCCCATACCAGGCTACTCTTTCGTTCTGTTCCGTGTGCTTTCAAAAACTGAATAGTAGAGATTTTTGTTCTTTTTGTCATTGACAGCACGATAAAAGGTACCCATTGGGTCAATGATCATGTAACTGTGACTTTCACCTTCTTTATAGATCTAAAGGGGCCTTAAGACTTATAAGGGCAGATCCAAGACTTTCTTCATGGAGCAAAAAGATTCACTAAAATTAAAATTGATCAAGGCACAGAAAACATGTATATGACTCTCAGATTAATTAAAATACAGCATTCCAGAAGCTTTCAAGCCACATGAAGCATCATAGGTGAAACAAGTGGGTTAAAGTAAATTATGACTTTACTGTGAAACACAGTAACTTTCCTAACTGTGAGTAAGTCTCATTACTAGAAAATAAGAAATATATGTGTATATCCTGTACAACACGTTATTGGTTAGACCTCAACCCTGTTTATGTATATGAGCTTTAAAAAAAAAGAAAGATATTAACAGAGAAGACAAAACTTTAAGATAAAAGGACAACTACATCTTTACATAGAGAAGCAAAACTTTTAAATATTCAGTGTTAAGGAAAGGAGGACTCAGAATCTGCTAAAGAATAAAAAATAAAAAATAAAAGGAACACTGAGAACCAGACATGGATTAATTACTGTCGTTAATGAGGAGGGGGTAGTTTTAATTGCAGAGCAAAATACCTTTGTAAATTATTATTTAAAACATAATAAATGCTAATTAGAAAAATTGAGGAATTTAATAAGCTGTCAGGACAAAAATGGCGAAATGCCTTGTAGAGGCTACACTTTGAGGATAGCAAGCTCATTACTCAGCCCTGGCAAGTTTATGCCTAGTTCAGAGAAGTGAAGATGCAGAAGAGGAGGTCCTTGTCAATGGACGTATCATCTGGAGTCATCTGGCTGTCAACCTGTTCAGTCCTATTTTTAAACTTGCAGGTCAAAGAGAGTCGGTTGGAAGTAACGTATGCCTGACTTGATGTATTAAGTTAATAACTGGGTATTATAAAGTCTTCAGAGATCTGAATGTGAAAGACGAAACAGTTATTCATTCCCCCCATTTTTGTATTTTAGAATGGCTATCGTTATATATCTATTTTAGAGACGTTGGTTGGTCAACAGTTGTTAACACAAAAGTCATTTGCTAATTGCTTTGTGTAGTTAGGGATGGAGACTGAAATATTATGCTCAGAACTGAAAGGGGCAGGAGGAAAGCCAACAGAGGAACCATCTGCTAGGAAAAGTAGAGCCTAACACCTGTTGGCCACACCTCTCTCCTCAGGTTTGTGATTCATTTGGACTGTGCCCCATGATAGTCCCCTCAACCAGGAAAACATTACAGCCACTATCAAAATCAACCACAAGTCTTTTCCTTCCTTTTCTCTTCCAACCACCAACTCACACCTCCCATTGCCTGTGACAGACACCTCACTGTTCTTGGTAGTGAATGGGGTCTCTCTCAGGGTGTTAGTTACTGTCATGTTTTGATTGTTTGTCAGAGGTACCCACACTTTGTTTCATCTTTGGCACACAGACACCGAAATGAAACGGTATGTCAGGAAATCCAGGTTGCCTTTGTAACAAAGAGCATGTTGCCTCTTTAGGGAACAATGAGACAGTATGAATAGCTATTCAGTTGTTTTGTAGAACTTCCAGCCTTGGGAAAAGCAAAAATCTGGCCTGACATTGAGAGTGGCCATCTCTTTTGTGGCCAGTACTGGAATGGTTAATTGCTTTGGTTCTCTAAGACAACAATGGGCAAGCCCCTGCTACTGGATCACAGCCTAAAACAAAGCTGACAGATCGTGCTCTGCGGCTGAAACAGATGGTTGCTTGCGGGGCTGACAAAGCGAATGTAAACTGTAGGGTTTTCACTCTCTCTCTGCTGCAACCCCAAAGAGGTGACAAGAACACCTTCCTTTTGGAAGGACTCTCTCTCTCTCTCTCTCTCTCTCTCTCTCTCTCTCTCTCTTTCTCTCTCTCTCACAGTGCATTACCACAACAGCTAAACACTAACGTGCTGTGCCGCTCCAGCAACTATTGCAAAATCTTTAGCCATGTGAGATTATGTTCGTGGGAAACTGCGATGTAAGAAATGTGGCCCTCTGCTTTTCCACAGACAAGGAGCCTAACGAGCTTAAAAATATTGGAGCAGACAGAGTAGATAGAAAACACTTCTACCTCTGATCTGCTTCTGACTTATTGACGACAGTTTTCAAAGCATTCGTTTTCAGGACCTAGGAAGACAGAGAATATATTAGTATGTAGGAAAGTTATGAAAAGAGGAAGAAGGGGTTGTACGATTTCGCACGGCAATTCTCAGAAGAGTCATAAGACCGGATACCTGTCCTTTGGCTCAGAAGTGGTTAAACACCTACTGTGAGAACTGGCAGTGTGCCTTTTTGGGAGGCTGACAGAGAGGGGCAGAAAACTGCCCAGGGATATTCTCACTGGAAGCAAGAAGCAGGAATGAGAAAACAAACAAATAAACATTAAAACAACAACAGCAAGAGCAACAAAACAGAGGGGGAAGCTAACTAACATCAAGACAGTCAGTTACACTGAAGTCACTCTTCCTCTGTAGAACCATTTTATTTTAAAGATAGACTTGCACTCATGGCATCATGTGTAACCCTAGTTGGCCTGGAACCTACATTGTAGATATGGCTGATCTCAAACTCCCAGGGACCTTCCATCCTCTGCCTCAGAGTGGTGATGTGAAAGGAGTGTAGCATAGCACCAGGTGGAATTTTCATTTTAAGGGTGTGCCGCCTCTCCCCGTGAAACCTTCTTTTTTTTTTTTTTTTTACATTTTATTTTATTTTTTTTATTAACTTGAGTATTTCTTATATACATTTCGAGTGTTATTCCCTTTCCCGGTATCCGGGCAAACATCCCCCTCCCCCCTCCCCTTCCTTATGGGTGTTCCCCTCCCCACCCTCCCCCCATTGCCGCCCTCCCCCCCACCAGTCTAGTTCACTGGGGGTTCAGTCTTAGCAGGACCCAGGGCTTCCCCTTCCACTGGTGCTCTTACTAGGCTATTCATTGCTACCTATGAGGTCAGAGTCCAGGGTCAGTCCATGTATAGTCTTTAGGTAGTGGCTTAGTCCCTGGAAGCTCTGGTTGGTTGGCATTGCTGTTCATATGGGGTCTTCCAGTCCTTTCTCTGATTCCTTCAACGGGGGTCCTATTCTCAGTTCAGTGGTTTGCTGCTGGCATTCGCCTCTGTATTTGCTGTATTCTGGCTGTGTCTCTCTGGAGCGATCTACATCCGGCTCCTGTCGGTCTGCACTTCTTTGCTCCCGTGAAACCTTCTTAACGGAGCTCCAGCATCCTCATAGTCATCTTCCGATATTGAGAGACCTGATTGTCTCTTACAGCCACAGAGCTTGCTTAGGATCACAGATGCTTGACTGACTGTCGGCGACTATTGGAAGGTTGAACTGTGTGCTCCCTGCTCTCATGCATCAGAAGAGTATTATCTTATCCCGGGATGGAAACCGTAAAAATGTCGCAGGCCTGAGAAGGTGGCATGTTGGGAACAAATTCTAACTTGGGCTTGCTAAGAGTGTCTAATTTTTATTCTCCTTTTTGGAATGAGGATGGCTGAGGGGAGGGTAACCCCTTTGGTAAAGGGCTTACCACATAAGCGAGAGAACCTGGGGATTCTCAGTACCCAGGGATTGCTGAATGTGCTGCCTGGATCTGGAGCTCCAGCACTGGGGGAGCCAGACACAGGGAGATCTCTGGGGCTGCTGCAAATTGGTGAACTCCGGATTTAGTGAGAGACCCTGACCCCCACGGCCCCCGGAAAGCCAGAACCTAGAGCTTAGCTGCAGAACACATCCAAGACACACTCATACCCACACAAGTGTATGCGCCCAGGCACAAAGGAAATGCTGTCTTTTCTAACAGCTTCAGTGTTCCTTAACCAAGAAAACGAAATTAAGTCTTGTAACAGTTGTGAAATGAGTTAGATGTTCTGTGTGGAGTCCTCTTTCCTCGCCAGTTTCCTATTCTATTTTTTACAGCTTTTTTCTTCCCCTTTCCACTGAACTGAAAACTTCCTCTTTTCTAGTCCGCTGTAGGATCCAATTCTTACTTTGGCGTTTCTTTTGGTGCCTGTTCCACCTTTTCCACTTTCTCATTTGCTCTTCATCTGCTCTTTTACCTGGGGGGCTTCATTTAATTCACTGGGCCCAGCCTCTGCCTGCTGAGCTTGTTAATGACCCTCTAGCTTGCAGTTCCTGGCTGTAAGGTCCGGTCTGTTTTCTCTTGATGCATGTCTTTGCTACGGAGACAGACGAAGCCACCTGCATGGCAAATGACGTCAACCAAGCTCCAGGCCCATTGGGGTGTTTCCCAGAAGAGTGGGCTGCTGCGATTTCTTTCCCAGGTGTCCGGTTTCTACCTCTTCTGTGCAGACCTGCGGCTCCTTATTCTGACACCTCTCTTAGAACTGGGGAAAGGACTTCATTTCCCCTTCTAGAGCTCACTGCCTCTTGGCAGATACTTTTGGCTTTTCCTCTCACTCACCAAACCAGCTTCTCAGTTCGTATCTTCCTTTCATGTTTCCTCATGCCCCAGACGACGTAGGCAGCACCCCTCCCCACAATACCCTATCGCCCTTATTGTCTTTCTGCTGGTGGTTAGCGTCCATAGGATGGTGTCAGCAGCGTGGCAGCGTGGTTGGTGGACTCGGTGGACCAACAGCACATTTTTCTGTTACCGTTGAGAACAGGAAAAAGCAGGCAAGGGAGATATTATGATGTGTGATTCTCTGTCTCCTGTCTTCAAGGGCCTGGCTCTGCTCTCTTTAACATTGTCTCCGTGTGTAAATCCCTTTTTACTTCATTCAGTTCTCTGGCCCTCCAGCTTTTCCTACAAGCTCCTGTTTGTCATTCGCACTGAAATGTTCGCCGCTGAGACATGTTTCCTCCTGTGTGATTGTGCGTATCCTTTTTGTCTTTTTCATGTTCCTGCCAGTGAAATCAAGCTCTCTGTGTTTGAAATGTAAACAGCGCTTTGCGTCGTTCTAAGTCATCAGCTTCCCTGTCCCTAGTTACACATAAAATTGTGATTCCTCAATTTAGACTCTTTAACTTAAACGTTGTCGATTAACTGATGTCTATTTCTGGCAACGGATACGGTTGTCATCCAGTCGGATGCTCTGCCCTGAAGGAACTGACCTGCAGAGTCTTATTTTCCTGGCATGAACCACCAATCCGCTGACTCCACTGGGGTCTCAGCTCAAAAAGCAGGTGTTCCGAGGAGGGGTGGAGCTTAACTCCATCTACCGCCAGGCTTTAGGGTACACTTAGAAAGCTGGATAAAAGGATACCCTATGCTGTGCTCAGTTACTGAGAAAAAAATAATCTTTACAAATATTTACTTGAGGTCTCAAGAGGTAATCTCTTGCAAAGCCAAGCTCCACTTTTGAGACAAAAGTTATTCACTGAGAAGGGGACTTGGAACGTGTATCTCCCAGTATCCTATAATGGATTGACATCCATCATTGCAAATCATAGGCCTACTATATGAATGC
The DNA here is from genome assembly GCF_021556685.1 of Rattus norvegicus. Taxonomy (NCBI): domain Eukaryota; kingdom Metazoa; phylum Chordata; class Mammalia; order Rodentia; family Muridae; genus Rattus; species Rattus norvegicus. The sequence continues at coordinate 12,995,498 of NC_141534.1, read as the reverse complement.
AAAACATTCATAAAGCTGAACCAGCCTGCACTTCTTTCTGGCAGGACGTGGCTTGGCAGTGCTGTGACTTACAAGCAACAAACTACAATTTGCTTTAGTGAGAATACAGCCATGGACTCATCTATTAATACAGCATGGCCCATATTTCAGCCCAGATGTTCTAGATACAGTCAGTGCCTATCTCCAGGGAGGAGGCGTGAAACTTGGATTACCTGTTTGTGGGGTGATTTGGTGGAGAGGCTATGTTGGTGAACAGGTGGACATTCTGATTGTCTGAGACTGGCTGCACCTTCAGAATCAAGAATCATTCTGTTTGGGCTCTGCTATGGAACCGTGCTGGACAGTCAGTCACTCTGCTGCTTTGGAAGACTGTGCTGCACTGGCTGCTTTGAAGGGTTTGTATCTCTCCTTCCAGCTGTTCTGGAACTGGTAATGAATAACGTTTTCTTTACCTGGTAAAACTTGTAGTTTATCTTTTCCCAACTTAACAGCATTGCAAAATAAAGCAAGACACGACATTTGTGAAAATAATGGAAATGAAACAATACGATAGTCTCTCCGCCCCCAACTCTCTCTCATACATACAATGCACATACTTCAGAAATACCTGTCATGAGTGTAAAGTCATACAGTCACAAGGGATGACAAAGTAATGCACGTGTGAAATGATATAGCCACTGGATTTCAGATTAAGTGGTTCAGTTCGTTTTTATAATTTAAATGCCTAGGTAGCACATCCATGAGATGTTTGAATACTGAAGTAGGCTGCAATGGCTAATTTTCTGTGTCAACTCAGGGAAGCCAGGGAACTATGTTTTGCTGAGACACCAATCTACATGTCACTGTGATGGCTCTGAGGTGTGGCTAATGTTTAAATTAGTAGATGTCAAGTAAAGCTGATTGCCGACTGTAGTGTGGGCAAGTGTCATCCAATCAGTTCAAAGCTCTGAGAGAGGAGACTGGTTTCCCTGAGAAAGAGCCACATGTCACAGAACAATGTCTCTGGCATTCAGTTGTAATGTCAGCACTTTGCTGGACCTTCAGGGTTTGCCTGCCCACTCTTCTCATGATCCCACTTTTAGAAAACAAACCTCTTTTCTATGTAAAATCTCATTGGTTCGTTTCTCTGGAGAACAGTGATGTTGGTTCCAGTTTTCACTAGTTAAACTTTCTTTGATGGACATCATAATAATATCCACAACATGGGATGTGATATAAAGTGAATGGATTAATATGAACAAAATTTTAAAATAGTACCTCATAAGCCACTGATCTTCATGTAGGTCTTAGGTATAATTCTTGTTGTTCTGTTATCTCTAATATCACTATTTGTAGTAATGTAATTTTTAGCTGGTCAAACATGGCCAAAAGTCATTCATATATATATATATAATATATACATATGTATGTATATATATTATATATATAATTTATTTATATATAGTTTATGCATGACTATTTAGTTTATACGTATACATGCACACACATGCAGAGACACACACACACACACACATATATATATATATAAAATATTTTTTACTATGTTTTCATAGTATTAAATTATCTGGCCCCTGATTCCCATTCTAATCTTAGATGTATTTGTTTGTTTCTTCCTTTTTACATGCTGGAGAATTTGTTCTTGCTCCCTCAACTGTCTATTCTGTTTTTTTTTTTTTTTTGTCTTTTTATTTCCTGGTTTATGGTTTTATACACACACACACACACACACACACACACACACACACAGACACGTTCATATCGCATGCATGCCTGTTGCATGTGGAGGTCAGAAGAGTGTATTGCGTCCTTCAGAACTGTAGTTATAGATCCCATGACTCACCATGTGGGCGACAGACACTGAACATGGGTCCTCTACAAGAGCAACAAGTGCTTTTAACAGTTGAGCCATATCTTCCCAGCCCGGTCCTCACTTACATTTAAAATGTGAAGATTTCATTTGCAAATATCAACTTTCTTTATTTAGTTTTGTTATCCCTGACCATTTCCCCAGCTAATGGGACCTATGATAAATAAGCTTTAGGGCTGGTGCTTTAATTCATATTAAAAGTTTAATTGGGCATCTACTCTGGCTGTGCTCCTATCTGGGGCCAAGCTTGATGATGGTGAACACAATGTAATAATTTCCTGCTCAGAAAGAATCTACACTGTGATGAGGAAGACAGGGAAAGAAACACGAGGCTCCAAACTGCAAGGACACTGGTGAGATTGGAAGACTGATGGGGCTTAGCTAGAGGAAAAACATCAAGAAGGGTGAACGGAGAGAACAACTGTAGCAATGCTCATGAAGCAAGGATAAGTTTAAGATCGCTAGGGGAGGAAGGAAAGGGAGTTAAGGGCAGGAAGAGGATGTGGTTGGATGTGAGTTGATGTTAGTTGGAAAAGCTCTGAATCCATCGAGCATTGCAACAATCCTGCCATGAGATGGATTATTCTGAAATCTATTATTGCCTTGCTCTGTTTCCCCTAATAACTGATTTTATCTTGTTGTTTCTTATTCCTTATTACCAAATTATGCTCTTGCTTCCTATGAAGTTTTTATTTGTTCTTTTTTGTCTAATATATACATATATTGGTATATGTTTATGATATATGTAATTATATATTATAATGTGTGTATATATATGTATATGTATGTATTATGTCAGATGCATGTAGATTCTGGGATGTGGCTTCACACTCAGAACTGAGTGGGCAACACAGTCCCCATTTTGACTATTGTTTTTGGGAGAGGATATCCCTGAATATACTCCCAATAAATTTACCCTTGAATTACCCTTGACTATATGTAATAATACACATATAGATAGAAACATATGCAGGTATATGTTTAGGTGATTGGTGGATGTACAAATGTATGACTCTGAGACCCAAGGAAAAGGCAAATGTTTTCCTGTCTTCCTTTTTTATCTTTATGAGCAATGTAGTTATGAGCAACTTCGCAGTTAGTCTTGCTGAGTAAGGCTGCTGTTAATAAACCTGGCTTTGGGCTGATGTTGTGAGGCTCAGTTTCCTCCTAGACTCCTCATTATTATTCTTTCGATTTTCAGGATAAATCAGATATCACAGAGCATTACTTGGGTACAGTCGAACAACACTACAATCAACTTGAATAGTATTCTTTATAAGAGTCTGCTTTTCCCTGTACCTTGTTTGTGCTGGGCTTATGTTTATGAAAGGAAGTATCAAGTTAAATGCACTAAATCTAATTAATAGCTCGTGGTACCGACAGAATATGCTTGTGCTGTGGGGTCCTTTCTGCCTTCTTACTTGCTAGGCTCTGCTGTAATTTACCAGTGTCTATGAGCCTTTCTTTTAGGTCTCACGGCTGGTACCTCAAATGGACTTTAGACCACTGGGTTATTTTACAGGCTGTGGGTTGCCAGCATGCCTGTGAATCCCTAGGGGTCTCTGAGACCATTACCAAACCAGTCAGTGACTGTTTGCTTTTCCCCAGAAAAGGGGTGTACAGCTGCTTATCCCTGCCACGGACTTTGGAGTTTTGTTCCCTCTTCCATCTGCCTTTTGTGCAAAGAAATTCTGCCTGAATAATTACTTGTCTGTCCCCTTTGCTCACCCCCAACATAATCATTCTTCAACCTTCTGTTTCCAATTAGTTCTTATCTCAAATGGCTTATTGGCATCAATCTGTTCCCAGCATCGCCAAAGTGCACAAAACTCTCCCGAAACATAGAAGACATGAGATAAGGCCAAGATGTATCAATCAATCCAGGGGAGACTCCGCATCTCACCCCAGTGCCTTCCTTTGCTCGGGGGAAACCCGAGCTAGGAGATGATGTGGAGACATACCCTTGATAAAGTGCATCTTGGAGTAAAGTGACATGTGTGAGCTCTGCGGAGCTGTGCAGAGCCTGGGAGAATAGCCATTGTTGGACATCTGGTGTCAAAAAGAGCTGTTTCAGGACAAGTTCCCAATGTTAAATTATGATGTGGACAGCCTCAGAGCAGCTGCCTACTGCTGGAGAGGGGGCCCCCAAGACCCCTTTTCAATGGCCTCGCTCTAAGTCGGTCTTGTTAGTCCCTTCGATGTGTAAGCTGTTTGGCCACAACAATATAGAATGAAGCAGGTGAAGCCACCAGCAGCGCTGTGTTGAGAACTGGCTAAAATCAGCCAACTGCACAAAGAGAAAACCTAGAATAGAACCAAGCGAGGAAAACAGCCCTTCCAAAAAATGGAGTGAGCTCAGCTGGTGAAACACGACGGAAATTCACTGACCAACACACACGTGGCAAGCATGATACTACTTCTGTTCCGAAAAGAAGGGGTTCTAGAAATCTCTCTCCAAAAATCCTTTAAATATACCACTATGGAAACTGACATTCGGTATATTAGGTGACTTTCCTCAAGCCATGATTACCAATAAGGTGAGAGTAACTTTTTGTGTGTTCCCATTAACACACTCATTTGAGTAGAGACCACGTCGGAGAACATGTCTCAGTTGAAACAGCTTAAAGCCACAGCTAGAGCAAGGCTGTCTGTCTCCCACACGAGCCTTTCTGTGGCCTTTCTCAGCCATTGCTTGGTTCTAGCAAGTTTAGGATTTGGCAGAGGAAAGAGGTGGATGCAGCATAATGTTTTATTTTGCACTTTCTGTTTATTTGTAAGACAGGGGAAATGGGGCGGTGAGTGATACCTCACTCAGTGGAAGATTCTTGTTTCAAAAGCCTGGTGAGCTGAGTTTGATTTTCTGGGTCCATGTGGGAGAAGGAGAGAACCTGTAAGTGGTATTTAAAAATGTTATTCAGGGTTGGGGATTTAGCTCAGTGGTAGAGCGCTTGCCTAGCAAGTGCAAGGCCCTGGGTTCGGTCCCCAGCTCCGAAAAAAAGAAAAGAAAAAAAATGTTATTCAATCACTCTGTTAGTTCTTAACTGGCCAGCTCCCCAATAATAGAGGCAGGGTCCTATACAGCATTAGCACAATTACCTGGAATTAGCCCTATCAATTCCCCAGTTGCCATCCCCAAGTCCTTGCTGCTTGTCTCGCCTGGGTTATTTCTGCCCCATCGGCATGTCCTAGGGTCCACTTCTCCTGGTCACATGCTGTGGTCCTTGTTATCTAATGGCGACCTCTGTTCTCTCCATCTTCTTTTCATTCTCCCTCCTTCTCCGTCTTTTTTCCCCCTCTTTTAGTCCTCCTGTAACCCCTAGCCTGGTAACTGAAGCCCTACCTACCTACCTCTATTCTCCCCAGTAATTAGCCATAGGCACTTTTACTTAACCAATAGCTTTAAACTGAAGATGAAGGTTTATACAACAAAGACTGGTGTATTGAGAATCTGGGGGGGAACCAGATCTTGGGGGGCGTGTCAGAATTTAGCATTTGTATATACAGCATCACTAAACCAACCCTCAAGAAGAAGCAATTTCCACAAATTGTACTTTGACGGACCCTCATCCGCAAACAGACTATGCAGACATATGCACACATGAATTTACACACATACACACATATGCACTCATATGCACACATACACATATGCTTTCTTTCTCGCTCACGCACATTGAAAACAGTGGAGAAATGACTGTAACTATAGACCAGCATGCCCAGATGCTATTCTTTCTCTGTGTTTAAGGTCTGAACTCCTTCAAAGAGAAGCCACTTTGTAATGAGATTTTACATAGTACTTAGTAGCACTTGGTGATGATGTCTGAGACATATGGATATGACAGCATAATTCGGTGTGGGTACATTGTGGACTTGGGATTGATTAAAAAAATCAATGCTGTTTGACTGGATTACCAAACAATAGGTCCAATCTTCTAGAACACCCTCAAAACTCTATCTTGGCTAACTCTATTGTGATCGGGCATCCTCAGATTGACCTCTGCAGGCATACATTTTTTGCAACCTGCTTTTAATAAGAGCTCAACCTCTCCTCTAGCCCACCACCCACCAGCGACAGTGGAAGAGGAAAGTTGTTAGGGTGTGGTTGAAGTGGACCTGATCAGTAGTAGTTCATTGAGGGTGAGCTTAATCTTCCTGGGCAGCAGTTCAGTCCCATAGCAAACACCAAATAGGACTCGGCAGCTGCAAACCAGTCCTTTAAGCAGGCAGACACCAGGCACGAACCAGCAGCTACAGTCCAGTCCTTTCAGCAAGCAGACCCAGGCACAAGGCGGCAACTGGAGTTCAATCTTGAAGAAACTGCTAGGCTTGCTAACTGACTTGAGGCTGCAGAAACCTCTAGAGCGACTCTTGGGCGAGTTTCTCTCAATTGCTGTGTATCACCACCATGTAAAGCAAACCAATACATGAATGCCTTCAGTGAAGAACAGTGAGGCGGAGCAAACCCAACCAAAGCTCAGCGCTCGTCTCCCACTGTCTCTGGGGTCATATTTATATTCCTTCATCAAGAGTCCACTCACGCATCTGTTATATCCAAACAACCTCTCACCTGTGTCTGCTTCAGTGAAAACATTCTCTCATGTGTTTGCTTTCGCAAGACATTCTTTCTCTTGTGTGCCCCAGCAAAACATCATTTCATATAACTAACTTTCCAAAGAACTAGAAATTTCCACTTTAAACCTCCCAATTTTTTCTTCCTCAGAAGAGTCATGCATGCTCCACCCGCAGTACCTACGAGGCTGAGGGGTTACTTGTGACCTATCTTGGTAATGTCTGAATCTATAGGCATGCCTTTAGACTGGAGAGCTTTTTTTTTTTTTTTGCCTCCTGGCAGACTCTGCTTGGGAGTTCTGCTTTTCTTCTGCATTCTGAGGAAAGGAAAGATGGTTTGAGGCTATGTGGTTGTCAAGTTAAAACCCAGCCTTCTTTGCCGCTGGTATGCTGTGTGCAGAGCTGAGCAGTAAAGACTCAACAACCTTTAAATGTCCCACTGTGACTGAGACCTCTCTTCCTCTGCATCCAGCCTTGAAAGGGAAAGGTGACATCGTGACATCGGAGTTGACCTGTCCTCTTCCACCTATGTTCTGTGTCAGTCTCCACAAAGGGACAGGTTCATGTGAAGAAAAGTACAATAAAAAGAAAAGTAAACCTTAATCAAGAAGATGGCTTTCAACTGGAAGAGCTTGAAGGAGCTCGAGACCCCATATGTACAACAATGCCAAGCAACCAGAGCTTCCAGGGACTAAGCCACTACCTAAAGACTATACATGGACTGACCCTGGACTCTGACCCCATAGGTAGCAATGAATATCCTAGTAAGAGCACCAGTGGAAGGGGAAGCCCTGGGTCCTGCTAAGACTGAACCCCCAGTGAACGTGATTGTTGGGGGGAGGGCGGTAATGGGGGGAGGGTGGGGAGGGGAACACCCATAAAGAAGGGAAGGGGAGGGGTTAGGGGGATGTTGGCCCGGAAACCGGGAAAGGGAATAACACTCAAAATATAAATAAGAAATACTCAAGTTAATAAAAAAAAGAAGAAGATGGCTTTCAGTCATTTTTACATAGGAATATATCTAAAATTTAAAAAAGGATAATTGGGTTCATTTGTATGAATGTATGTATTTCAGTAGCCCTCAAATAACAGGAGAAGCCAGCATTAAAAGATGGGTTAATCTAATTTAGAACCTCGACGACCCCTTGTCTACACCACCCAGTTTTCACATAAGAGAAAATAAAAAATGAGTTAACTGTTCTCTTCTTATAGAAAACAAAGCAAGATAAAACGGGAAGTGATCTCTGGAAGTCAATTTCCTTTCATTTACACAAGAGGCTCGCTATTCAGCCACACTGGGACACATGTACGCTATTCAGCCACACTGGGACACATGTACGCTATTCAGCCACACTGGGACACATGTACGCTATTCAGCCACACTGGGACACATGTACGCTATTCAGCCACACTGGGACACATGTACGCTATTCAGCCACACTGGGACACATGTACGCTATTCAGCCACACTGGGACACATGTACGCTATTCAGCCACACTGGGACACATGTACGCTATTCAGCCACACTGGGACACATGTACGCTATTCAGCCACACTGGGACACATGTACGCTATTCAGCCACACTGGGACACATGTACGCTATTCAGCCACACTGGGACACATGTACGCTATTCAGCCACACTGGGACACATGTACGCTATTCAGCCACACTGGGACACATGTACGCTATTCAGCCACACTGGGACACATGTACGCTATTCAGCCACACTGGGACACATGTACGCTATTCAGCCACACTGGGACACATGTACGCTATTCAGCCACACTGGGACACATGTACGCTATTCAGCCACACTGGGACACATGTACGCTATTCAGCCACACTGGGACACATGTACGCTATTCAGCCACACTGGGACACATGTACGCTATTCAGCCACACTGGGACACATGTACGCTATTCAGCCACACTGGGACACATGTACGCTATTCAGCCACACTGGGACACATGTACGCTATTCAGCCACACTGGGACACATGTACGCTATTCAGCCACACTGGGACACATGTACGCTATTCAGCCACACTGGGACACATGTACGCTATTCAGCCACACTGGGACACATGTACGCTATTCAGCCACACTGGGACACATGTACGCTATTCAGCCACACTGGGACACATGTACGCTATTCAGCCACACTGGGACACATGTACGCTATTCAGCCACACTGGGACACATGTACGCTATTCAGCCACACTGGGACACATGTACGCTATTCAGCCACACTGGGACACATGTACGCTATTCAGCCACACTGGGACACATGTACGCTATTCAGCCACACTGGGACACATGTACGCTATTCAGCCACACTGGGACACATGTACGCTATTCAGCCACACTGGGACACATGTACGCTATTCAGCCACACTGGGACACATGTACGCTATTCAGCCACACTGGGACACATGTACGCTATTCAGCCACACTGGGACACATGTACGCTATTCAGCCACACTGGGACACATGTACGCTATTCAGCCACACTGGGACACATGTACGCTATTCAGCCACACTGGGACACATGTACGCTATTCAGCCACACTGGGACACATGTACGCTATTCAGCCACACTGGGACACATGTACGCTATTCAGCCACACTGGGACACATGTACGCTATTCAGCCACACTGGGACACATGTACGCTATTCAGCCACACTGGGACACATGTACGCTATTCAGCCACACTGGGACACATGTACGCTATTCAGCCACACTGGGACACATGTACGCTATTCAGCCACACTGGGACACATGTACGCTATTCAGCCACACTGGGACACATGTACGCTATTCAGCCACACTGGGACACATGTACGCTATTCAGCCACACTGGGACACATGTACGCTATTCAGCCACACTGGGACACATGTACGCTATTCAGCCACACTGGGACACATGTACGCTATTCAGCCACACTGGGACACATGTACGCTATTCAGCCACACTGGGACACATGTACGCTATTCAGCCACACTGGGACACATGTACGCTATTCAGCCACACTGGGACACATGTACGCTATTCAGCCACACTGGGACACATGTACGCTATTCAGCCACACTGGGACACATGTACGCTATTCAGCCACACTGGGACACATGTACGCTATTCAGCCACACTGGGACACATGTACGCTATTCAGCCACACTGGGACACATGTACGCTATTCAGCCACACTGGGACACATGTACGCTATTCAGCCACACTGGGACACATGTACGCTATTCAGCCACACTGGGACACATGTACGCTATTCAGCCACACTGGGACACATGTACGCTATTCAGCCACACTGGGACACATGTACGCTATTCAGCCACACTGGGACACATGTACGCTAATCAGCCACACTGGGACACATGTACGCTATTCAGCCACACTGGGACACATGTACGCTATTCAGCCACACTGGGACACATGTACGCTATTCAGCCACACTGGGACACATGTACGCTATTCAGCCACACTGGGACACATGTACGCTATTCAGCCACACTGGGACACATGTACGCTATTCAGCCACACTGGGACACATGTACGCTATTCAGCCACACTGGGACACATGTACGCTATTCAGCCACACTGGGACACATGTACGCTATTCAGCCACACTGGGACACATGTACGCTATTCAGCCACACTGGGACACATGTACGCTATTCAGCCACACTGGGACACATGTACGCTATTCAGCCACACTGGGACACATGTACGCTATTCAGCCACACTGGGACACATGTACGCTATTCAGCCACACTGGGACACATGTACGCTATTCAGCCACACTGGGACACATGTACGCTATTCAGCCACACTGGGACACATGTACGCTATTCAGCCACACTGGGACACATGTACGCTATTCAGCCACACTGGGACACATGTACGCTATTCAGCCACACTGGGACACATGTACGCTATTCAGCCACACTGGGACACATGTACGCTATTCAGCCACACTGGGACACATGTACGCTATTCAGCCACACTGGGACACATGTACGCTATTCAGCCACACTGGGACACATGTACGCTATTCAGCCACACTGGGACACATGTACGCTATTCAGCCACACTGGGACACATGTACGCTATTCAGCCACACTGGGACACATGTACGCTATTCAGCCACACTGGGACACATGTACGCTATTCAGCCACACTGGGACACATGTACGCTATTCAGCCACACTGGGACACATGTACGCTATTCAGCCACACTGGGACACATGTACGCTATTCAGCCACACTGGGACACATGTACGCTATTCAGCCACACTGGGACACATGTACGCTATTCAGCCACACTGGGACACATGTACGCTATTCAGCCACACTGGGACACATGTACGCTATTCAGCCACACTGGGACACATGTACGCTATTCAGCCACACTGGGACACATGTACGCTATTCAGCCACACTGGGACACATGTACGCTATTCAGCCACACTGGGACACATGTACGCTATTCAGCCACACTGGGACACATGTACGCTATTCAGCCACACTGGGACACATGTACGCTATTCAGCCACACTGGGACACATGTACGCTATTCAGCCACACTGGGACACATGTACGCTATTCAGCCACACTGGGACACATGTACGCTATTCAGCCACACTGGGACACATGTACGCTATTCAGCCACACTGGGACACATGTACGCTATTCAGCCACACTGGGACACATGTACGCTATTCAGCCACACTGGGACACATGTACGCTATTCAGCCACACTGGGACACATGTACGCTATTCAGCCACACTGGGACACATGTACGCTATTCAGCCACACTGGGACACATGTACGCTATTCAGCCACACTGGGACACATGTACGCTATTCAGCCACACTGGGACACATGTACGCTATTCAGCCACACTGGGACACATGTACGCTATTCAGCCACACTGGGACACATGTACGCTATTCAGCCACACTGGGACACATGTACGCTATTCAGCCACACTGGGACACATGTACGCTATTCAGCCACACTGGGACACATGTACGCTATTCAGCCACACTGGGACACATGTACGCTATTCAGCCACACTGGGACACATGTACGCTATTCAGCCACACTGGGACACATGTACGCTATTCAGCCACACTGGGACACATGTACGCTATTCAGCCACACTGGGACACATGTACGCTATTCAGCCACACTGGGACACATGTACGCTATTCAGCCACACTGGGACACATGTACGCTATTCAGCCACACTGGGACACATGTACGCTATTCAGCCACACTGGGACACATGTACGCTATTCAGCCACACTGGGACACATGTACGCTATTCAGCCACACTGGGACACATGTACGCTATTCAGCCACACTGGGACACATGTACGCTATTCAGCCACACTGGGACACATGTACGCTATTCAGCCACACTGGGACACATGTACGCTATTCAGCCACACTGGGACACATGTACGCTATTCAGCCACACTGGGACACATGTACGCTATTCAGCCACACTGGGACACATGTACGCTATTCAGCCACACTGGGACACATGTACGCTATTCAGCCACACTGGGACACATGTACGCTATTCAGCCACACTGGGACACATGTACGCTATTCAGCCACACTGGGACACATGTACGCTATTCAGCCACACTGGGACACATGTACGCTATTCAGCCACACTGGGACACATGTACGCTATTCAGCCACACTGGGACACATGTACGCTATTCAGCCACACTGGGACACATGTACGCTATTCAGCCACACTGGGACACATGTACGCTATTCAGCCACACTGGGACACATGTACGCTATTCAGCCACACTGGGACACATGTACGCTATTCAGCCACACTGGGACACATGTACGCTATTCAGCCACACTGGGACACATGTACGCTATTCAGCCACACTGGGACACATGTACGCTATTCAGCCACACTGGGACACATGTACGCTATTCAGCCACACTGGGACACATGTAACACACATGAACAACCACTCCAATGGCAGACTCCTGGCATGCCCCAGCTTTCTGTGATGCCTCTTTACATTTTGAGGACCTGCCTACTAGTGGCAGAAAGTGAGATCTTGGCATGAAGGGGCAGGGGTACGTAGTTATTGCTGGGCTGGTGAGGAGGCTCAGTAGACAGAGGTGAATACGCCTGAGTTCAATCCCTGGGATCCGGATTGTGAAAAAGAGAAAACCAATTCCCCCAGGCTGTCCCCTGGCTTTCTCGAACACACACATACAATCACACATGCACATGTACACACACACACACACACACACACAAATATATAAATAAAACAGTAATAAATCTTATACATCTTGTTAATTTAGTGGCAGAGGAAAATCAATAGACTTTATGTAGAACAGAAGCTCCTGTATCAGTGATTTACTAGAAATTTAATTTAGTTCAATTAGAAATCTGAACTTATAAAAGTTATCATGAAAGTACTAGTTAAGGCCTTCTTATGGCTCTAGTGAGCCTTTATAAAATCTACTTATTCAATTTCTTCTGAAAAAGGATAGTACTATATACACTTTGTAAAGAGACTCTAATCCCTCATTTTATGTTTCCCCTACTTTCCAAAGCAGAAGCATGAACTAGAAATTTTTTTCAGAGGAGAGGTTCTATTTTTCTTTTATTGAAAATACACTTTTTTTTCAAACAATGTATTCTGAGTACAGATTCCTTTCCCCAGCTTTTCTGAAATCCTTCACCCCTCCCCTCCCATCCACACCATGTCTGTTATAAAATAGACAGGCATCTAAAGAATAATAATAAAACAAGAAAAATTAAAATAAGATAAAAGAAAACCAAACTTGATGGAGGTACAAGAAAGAGATCAAAAAGAGTAAAAGAAAAAAATCACAAGAAACACATAGCAAGTACATTTAGACACGGAGACACACAGGTTTTTTTACACAGAGTAATTCCAGTTTAAAAAAAAATACCTGAAGAGGTTAATTTCTCCTTTTATTTTCATAGGCATTTTAAAATAAAATTTGGCATTAGTGGAGTACAAATCATTAAACAAACCCTTTGCAGCATGAACCAGAATCTCTAACTCTTTAAAAAACAGGATTCAGTTTTGATGTGAGTTGTAATTTAAAGTCAAAGACTTCAGCTATGGATTCTTTGTATGCACACACTTGTGGTCGTGCGCATGCATGCGTGCGTTTTGTGTGTGTATATGTGCATGTGCGTGTGTATGTGCGTGTGTGTGTATGCATGTGTGTGTGTGTATGCCTATGTGTCTGTATGTGTGTGTATGTGTGCATGTGTGTGTGTGCATGTGTGTGTGTATGTGTGTGTATGTGTGTATGTGTGTGTGTGTATGTGTGTGTGTGTGTATGTGTGTATGTGTGTGTGTGTGCATGTGTGTGTATGTGTGTGTATGTGTGTATGTGTGTGTGTATGTGTGTATGTGTGTGTGTGTATGTGTGCATGTGTGTGTGTATGTGTGTATGTGTGTGTATGTGTGTGTGTGTGTGTGTGTGTGTGTGTGTATGCTCACAGGACAGTGATTAGCCTTGTGTGTGGATCCACAGATTCCATGTACCTCACTTTAGAACACATGGGATTTTTCCTAGCTCCCTGTTACCTGAATGTCTTTACATGTGCATGTGGAAGCTAGAGGATTGTTCCCTTTGTTTTAGGACATGTGCACCCACCACAAGCATGGAAATAAGCCAAACAGTTAGACCAGCTAATGAGTCCCAGGACCTGCTTATCTCTTTCTCCACAGCTAGGACTACAAGCATGCTTCCACACCTACTTGGTTTTGATTGTTTGTTGATACTTTGATTTTTATATCAGTTATAGGGCTCGAACTCAGAACCTCAGGCTTATAAGAGTAACACTTTACCCAGTGAGGACCCAAGCTCCCATATACAGCAACTGTGTGTGTGTGTGCGCGCGTGCATGCGTGTAACTTGATAAACTGACTAAATAAATAGTGTGTACTGTGTTTCAAGCAAGCTGTAGCCACCAAGTAAAAACACCTCTTCTAGACAACCTTTAAACCTTTTGAATTTCACAAGCAATGGTACCAAAATGAACCAAGGTGAAGAAGACCCATGCTCAAACTGTGTCACTGGAACATTAAAACTTGGTTTTCCCTCCAGGTCTCTCTAAGTTATACTTACTACTATAAAAGATAGAGACTGTTTTGAAGTGATAGGCAAGACACCCACTTTTACAGTTTGCATCTCTGATCTTTATTTTTTAGGTAAATTACAAAGCTTTTAAACATAGTTCTACTATCCTTAAATCTCCACAAAACTATTTATTGTATTATGAGCAAAGCAGGGGTTGGGATGCCCACATAAGCTGTATACACAGTAGCACACACTATTTGTATGGAAGGACTTGGATGCCTCTAAACATTTATTCAAAGTACAGAGTTCCTTTTCTGAGGAAACAAGGGTAGTGAGGAAGCAGAATCTACCTCTGGACTACTTTGTGTGCACATCACCTGCCTGCTTAACAAAACAAATTATCATGGTAGCTTTGTCATCTGTGTGTCTGGTGGTAGGGCTTAAATCTCGGTCATGATCTGCCAGATAACTTCTTTTGGAAACCCAGGGGAGATCCTGGCAGTTGGGCAACATATTCAAAGTATTAACTTTTCTGTCAATATTTTTGAGGCCCTCGGGGAGTAAAACACTCCCTTGTACCTTGTCCTTCTGCCAACTTCCTTTTACTTGGCCCTCTCCAACTTTACCCTGCCCCCCATGCTTGTATAGAACGACAACTTTTAAAACGCACTCAGCTCGGTGTCAGAGCAATATAAGGAAGAGCTATGTGGAGCGCATCTATATTGCCTGTAAAATTGCTGTGGGGGACATTATGGAGCCTGCTGTCCCTTACCTAAAGATCATTTTGACAAATCCGTCTTCAAATTCAGAGATAAGGAAGTTTGTCCGATTGATGAACTGGTGTGCTTTCTTTTTGTAGGAAAGGATAGCTCTGCTATCCGTCATTCTGTCCCTGCTTAAGCCCTGAGGAAACAATGCACTAAGACTTGGCCTGGACACGGCAGTGTCCTTTCGGTAGGAGCAACTGTGCACAGTCACCTACAGCATTCTCAGTATGGCGGAACATTTAACAATGTATCGGCACTTAATCTTTTCAGATTTAGGCCCGAGTACAAATGAGCTAACAGAGTTACATGTCTTTTCAGGTTTTGTGTGTGTGTGTGTGTGTGTGTGTGTGTGTGTGTGTGTGTGTCAGTTTAAGAGGGACAAATGAAGAAAGAGGTTTCATACAGATTCAGGAACTCTATTTTACCATCTTTTACCATGTATGTAACCATCAAAAAATCAAACTCCCATATTGAGCATAACATTGTGCTAAATGTATACAGAAGAGTATAGAACAAAAATATGAAATTTTTAGACGGAGGACCATATGAGTATATTGACTCTTGAAAATGTATAAGTTCTGCTCAATTTTTTTTCAGGGTCTTTTGCTGGCTATATAGGAAAGTAATTGTAGTGATCTTCCAGCCCATTACTTTCATACATGATTGTACTTTGCTGAGTATGGATTCATTTAAATTTTATGAAGCCAGCTTTGTTTATTTTTGTTCCTCTTTGTTTCAGAAAGGACATGGATCAGTTGCCGTAATATAATCTAAATATGAATTAAATATATGTGATTAAATAATAATAAAGTTCATACCAACAAGATAGAACTAAGAATTTAATGGATTTTTAACATATGGGTGTTATTCTAAGGTCAGCATGAACTTTTAGTTAAAGAAAGAAATGACTTTTGCTGATTTGCTAGTTTAATTGAATCATTAATTTATAAATGTCTACTGTTCACACGAAAAGGATATTTTATTCTGGTCAGTGTGATGTGTTATTTTTTTGCAGCGTGGCCCCTGAAAACCATTTCTTGTGTATGATTCTGAATTGGTTCCTAAGGCGGACTGGCTAAAAAGAGTCAGTAGGGTCAGTTAGGGAAAGTCCGGGATTAACAAGGCATGGCTGGAGACACAGCCTCTTGATTAGCTGGGAGAAAACAGTTTACTTTGAAACCAGTTCTTAGAGAGAGAGAAGAGTTGGCACGGAGGAATGTCCTTTCACGTGTGTGTCGTTCATTGAGCACCGAGGCATTTCAGAAAGGAAGTCTGTGTATTTCTCCATTCTCTTTCTACCTTTGGTTTAATTCTATGTGGGGTGTCTCGTACTTTCTTACTACCTGAAGGCTGTACCCACCTAGGAATGGACTTGTGTAACTTCAGCAACTCACACTGATTTTCAGAATCATTTATGGGGGTAGCGTATTCACGTCCCAATGGGAAAAATCTACTAGATACAGCCTTGTAGGACTCAGTGGGATAATCAGTGATGGTCAATATTTAGGCTCCTTAGTAGGCCAGAGCTATTAAAATGAAAGACTTGTGGGATAGTTACCAACATTGTGCCATATAAGTATTTAAACCAGTGGCTCTCAGCCTTCCTAATCTTGCCACCTTCTAACACAGATCCTCATGTTGCCACCCTCTAACACAGATCCTCATGTTGTCACCCTCTAACACAGTTCCTCATGTTGTGGTGACCCCAACTCATAAAATAATTTCATTGCTATGTCATAACTGTGCTTTTGCTACTGTTATAAATCATAATGTAAAAATCTGATTTTCAGGCTATCTGTTACGCAACCCCTCTTGGGGGTTGTGACCCACAGGTTTACCATTGGTAAACTCACTGTGATATAAACATTTACTATTTTTTAAAGCTTGTGTGTGTGTGTGTGTGTGTGTGTGTGTGTGTGTGTGTGTGTGTGTGTGACTCGTAGGTGTAAGAGGACAACTGCAAGGGTTAGTTCTCAATTCCTATCATGCAGGCTCTGGGGATTGACTAAATCGTCAGGCATGGCAGAAAGCACCTTTCCCTCCTGACTGCTCTCCTGATGTTTACTGTTCCTTAGTATTGAGAAATTATTCATGTTCTCTAACGTGAGGCAACAGATTTTGGGAAGAGGAACATTAGTCACATCATGGAGTTGGGATAAAGTACAAGGAGCATTTCCAAAATGCATCCCTCACTTGTCAATTTTTCTAAACCTATTAACAAGCTTTACTTTGATTTGACTGCCTCATGGTTAGATAAACCTAGGTGTATTTTTCCCCCCCATGGCTCACTGTTCAGGAATGAGGTATGATCTTCTTCATCAGCCTTGAACCTGCAATAGTTTGCTTATTAATCCATGTAAACTGCTTGCCTACCAAAACACAACATATCAATGTGGAAGGATTTATTGTTCAGTTTCTCTCCACTGGCTTTTCCTTGCCCAATACAGGGCCATAAAAATCCTAAAGTCTCATTGTGCTGTAGAATAAAATTCTTCTGTGTTGCTATACTGCTCTGAGTTCCTGAGAAAGCATTTAGACACATATCTGTTTAAGTGCCATCTACTAAATATTCTTAATCTACTCATGTGTAAATTAAACCTTTCCAATATTGTTGGGACTGCTCATGGGTCATTGAGGGAATTGTTGGCGATCCACTTCATGAATTATTTATGATTAATTCTTTTTCACATTTGTGTGTTTTTTCATAGTCCCAAATGATCGTAGGTTAATGGTATTGTGCCATTGATATTGAGTTTATGTCACATGCTACTTCATGTAAAAGGCCAATCTCTGCTCCTAAAAGCAAAATGAAAAGCTAAAAGCTAAAAAAGTAGTGCCTTACATGTAAACATGTAAACGAAGAGAAATGTCACACGGTGCCGTCATAATAATGAAGTGGGTGTTATGGGTCTTCAATAAACTAATGATGGCTCCCAAAAGGATTATGGTTATCAGTATGATTTCATGTGAATTGGTTCTTGAAGCAAGTGTGTAGTAGGGAATATTGATAAAGATTTTCCCATCCCCCTCTTGGGCCAGCTAATCTCTGGCCTCAGGGATCTCGCTGCGTCCATGGGTAGCCCCATGTAAAGGCCACCAATTTCATGGCTCTCTTGTTGTGGACTCAGTTCACATTCCCAGTCAGACTCGGCAGGCTCTCTGGCCCAGCGCTCTCAAAATGTCTCCACCCAACTCTCGAAGTTCCCTTGGTAGGTCGCTATCACGCCATAAACACACATCCAAATTCTACGTGCCCTTACCTTTCTCTTGAACTCAGTTGTGTTGCCCTGTGAAGGAATACACCACACAATCTTAGTTTAGAATCAACAGGTAACTCAATCCTGTCAGGGCACAACTCCTGACATCCTAATTAGTAAGCCATACTAAGTTAAACCCTCCTGTGTGGGATCCTGGTAGTTTCCCCATCTAATTGGGAGCCTCTAATTTGTTACATCCCATCTTCTACACCAAGCTCTCTCTCCATCCCCAAAGCCCCGAATTCCTTTTATCCTCCTCTTTTGCCCCCTTCTGACCTGGAAGTCCTGCCTACTCCTCGCTCAGTGATTGGTCCTCTGAAATCGCACATATATAGTAATAGAGGAGACACATTTTACAGAGGCAGAGGACAGCATGTAATATTTGGGTAACAGATATCACTGATTTGTTATTTACAGTTTCAAAATCTCAGAAGTTCTGAGAATGTTAGTTTTTTTTTTTTCCTGAATCAGTTTCTTCCTAACCTTGATCCAACCATACCTTATGCTCTAGGATGATCTCTCCTGACATCATGGCGGGTGAGTGAGTTCGTGTTATTATTGTAGTTGCAGTGATGTCTGTGGTGTGCTATTTCCCCTTCAAATAATCTAAAGGTGAGCAACAACTTCCCCTTCAAGTCTGAGAGTGTCAGTTCATCTGCACCACCGCTTGACCAGAGGTTGCTAGAATGTTGGAAGAAATTCAACTCGGTGACAGGGTAGGACGAGGGGGAGAGGGGTGGGGGGATGGGACATACAATTTGGAGCAGGCTGCATAGGACATTTCGGGGCCACTCAAGACAGGAATCTGTGAGAGACTCGGGTTTCTATTGCTTCCAAGTCCTGCATCTGCAATTTGTATTGAAATTCTATCAGGGGTGTCTTAGGGTTTCTATCGCTGTGAAGAGACACCGTGGTTGTAGCAACTCTTATAAAGGAAACCATTTAGTTGAAGCTGGCTTATAGGTTCAGAGGCTTAGTCCATTATTGCCATGGTGGGGAGCGTGGTGGTGAAATGCAGGCAGACGTGGTGCTGGTGAGGTAGCTGAGATTCTACGTCGGGATCAGTAGGCAGCAGGTAAAGGGAGACACACTGGGCCTGATCTGAGCTAAAATCTCAACCATCATTCATACTGACACACATTCTCCACATACGAGCCTGCGGGGGTCATTCTCATTCAAACCACCACAAGGAGCAGTGTGCAAGACGGGGCCTGTGTCCTGCTTGCTGAGTCACATGGTTTTCCCCAGAGACTACTGTAAAGACCACTTCACATACATCTTAGTTTGTTTCTCTATTCAATGGTAACATAAATTACAACATTGCCTGTCAGAACGCATTTAATCGTTCTTGTTTATTTACCTATACATCTACATATGAAATTTATAGCATTTTATTTATTGGCTTGCCTGTAACTTTCTTTGTTCCAAAGATTTAAGATAGTGGGGACCATCTTGCAATAAGTTCGTATTGAATTCATTACTTAATTGAGCACTATATTTACAGTGTTTTTCATAAAGTGTCAGGATCTGTTCTACACACTTTACACAGATTGCAAGGATGCCTGGGCATAGTGGCGCACCGCTATAATGATAGAATTTCTGGAAGGTAGAGGCAGAAAAATAGACTAACAAATATTCTGTGCCAGCCTGGACTATCCGACAAGAACTTGTCTCAGCGAACAAAACAAAACAAACCCCAAACAACCCATTTAATTCTTACAAAGTTGAAGAAATTGATTTTATTGTGATACCCTTTTGTGAGGGGAAGAAACGGGTGTCCCACAGACCAGTTACATAATTTAAAGTCACAGGGATGGTAACCACCATAGCCACACCAGTTCATCTTTCTTCCTAGTTAATTTTTGCCTCTTGATTGATAAACCCAAGTTCCATGTGCAACATAGCCAAATGATGAATTAAAATTGGTATTTTGGAACACCAAGAGACTCCCCCTTTACAGGGCTCTCTAGCTACCACATTTGACAGAATCTCAACAGGTGTGGTAACATCAGAGTGCTCAGGCATTCTCTGATACATATATTGAATATGTAAATTGGGTGAAATATAATTTTAGTAATATATTATAACATGTATTACATGTTTTACCTCTTGTTGCATATAGGTGGTTGTTTTTATTTTCTTTATGATGCATATATAAATGATCTTATTTTCTTTAATGAAATGACTTCAGTTATATTGTAAGTATGTCAGTAAAATAAGATAAGTAAGTACAGGGTTGGTGAGAGGCTCTTGCTGCCAAGCCTGGTGGCCAGTTTTATCCCTAGGACTCAGATAGCAGAAGAAAACTGACCCCAAACAGTTGTTCTCTGACCTGCACATGCTTGCCCACTCCAACTATTTAATCAATGTAACAGAAACTTAACTTCCCTTCCCTTGCCTTCCCTTGCCTTCCCTTCCCTTCCCTTCCCTCCCCTTCCGTTCCCTTCCCTCCCCTCCCCTTCCCTTTCCTTTCCTTTTCTTTTCAAAAGTTTGTTTATTTACATTTTAAATGTTATCCCCCCCCCCCCCCCCCCGTTTCCCCTCCAGAACCCTCCTATCCCCTCCCCCTTTTCCTGCTTCTCTGAAGGTGCTCTCCCACTCACCTACCCACCCACCCACTCCCACTTCCCCACCCTGGCATTCCCCTACACTGGGGCATTGAGCTTTCACAGGACCAAGGGCCTCTTCTATTGATGCCTGATAAGGCCATCCTTTGCTACATATGCAGCTGGAGCTATGGGTCCCTCCATGTGTATTCTTTGGTTGGTGGTTTAGTCCCTGAGAGCTCTGGTTTTTTGATATTGTTGTTCTTCAAACCCCTTCAGCTCCTTCAGTCCTTTCTCTAGCTCCTCCATTGGAGACCCGTTCTCAGTCCAATGGTTGACTATGAGCGTCTGCCTCTGTATTTGTCATGCTGTGGCAGAGCCTCTCAGGAGATAGCTATATCAGGCTCTTGTCAGCATGCACTTCTTGGCATCTGCAATAGTGTCTGGGTATAACAGAAATTTTCAATGAATAAATATATAAGTAAGTCATGATCATTATAAAAACATGGAGAAATATAGAACACAATGAAGTTTCTCCTAATTTTCACTCCAATCTTATTCCACAGTCGTGTGGCCACTTTAAATTGTCGGTACCAGTTAGTACTTCTGCAGGCACTTATGGCCTGGACACATAGGTGACTCACATCTGTACAGGCAAAATGACTTCCCACATGTGTTCATGTACATTTGTATATCATCCTTTTAATATCGTTGATTTAATAGGATTTCATGTATCAGCATTTTGGCTGCCATACCTGACACTGATCTTAGATTTTTCTTTGAAAGAAACGCCCAGGTTTGTTTTCACCATAAGTGCAACATCCACTCAACCCTGGCATTTTCAAAGCCAGGTAATTTTGCTGTTTTACGAGGTAAAAATGCATGTGACAAAAAATGCAATGGACGTGGGCAGTAGCCTGCCATAGTTTTATGTGGGATAATTTTTTTGAAACCTCTCTCTCTTTTTTAAAAGATTTATTTATTTAACGTATATGATTGCACTGTACCTGTCTTTAGACGCACCAGAGAAGGGCATTGGATCCCGGTCCAGATGGTTGTGAGCCACCATGTTGTTGCTGGGAATTGAACTCAGGACCTCTGGAAGAGCAGCCAGTGCTCCTAACCATTGAGCCATCTCTCCAACCTGGCATAGTTTTTACTATTGTCAATTTTGTGACTAGAGCTCAGTACCTCCCAGACAAGTCCGTTACCACTGAGCCATCCTCCAAAGTCCTAGTTTAGGACTTTTAAAATTATCTACAAGGAAGTACAACAAAATACATTTAAGCAAATTTACAGATAATGATAAATTTGGGCATGTTAAAAACATGTAGGAAGACACATTTAAAGGAGTCAGAAATATGTGAAAGAAATGGCAAAATAGTATTCAGATTACAAAGGTTTCACTTGAATGTGTTAGGGGCTTATTAATTAGCCCACCAATTACTCATAGGAAATGAATGGAGGGAAGAGTTTCACTTTTATCTGGTGTCTGTAGAGGTAAGAACGCACGACAACCTTGCAGCTTTCATTCATGTATGTGCCAGTGTGAGTTCCCAAGTTACCTCATGTTCTTTGGGGCTGCTACATGCTGTTTTACTCTCTAGCTGAAGCCGGAAGGCAGCTACTCATATCTTACTTCCTGTAAAGTACTACGAGAGGGCTTTTTCTTGACATTGTATGGCATCATGTACTAATATGACATTTTCCCTAAAATCTGATATGTGTGCGCATTCACATTAAAGTATGGATTCAAGTCGTTAAACATTGAGAATTAAGATACGCTGTTGCCCTCCTAACCTCTCATAAACAACTGAGCGATTACTGAAGGAGGCTAATTACTCGGCTAGAACACTGGCTGAGTTACAGCCACAATCACAGGTGTTTTGGAGTTTGTTGTTGTGTCCATTGCAAGCATTTGAGAAATATCTATTCAACAGGCAGTACTTAGGGAGAATGTGTTTAGCCATTATAACAGGGTATATGCAAATGAGTCTCCCATGAGACTTTGCAACAAACATTTAATTAGCTACACAAAGAAACAGTTAAACACACAAACACACATTAGAAAATTTGCCCGTGTGTGCTGTGAATTCTGGGCACATAATTTCTGAATACCACTATTTGACAACGTACGCCTTTATCACATGCCTTCTTTTAGAAATGTGTGGTTTTACTTCCAAATTAATTTTGCTGAAATTTTTTAAAATATAATTTACCTTGATATAAAAATCACTAGTGTTTGAGCAACTTCCTGTGTATATTTATAGCATTGCATTTGTAAGAAGGAAAAGTAAGATGTCAAAACTGAAATATGCATCTATGAAGTCACTACAGAAATCCATACAATCATATCCCTTAGGGTGATTGCTGTCAAACAATTACTTATCATTGTACATAAAAACAATATTGATTGACATTTTAAAAATTGCTATGTTTATTGAGAAACATCTGAGCTACGTCTTCTAGTTTCTTGTCCTCTAATATAAATGTGCAGTTCTCTTTTTAAAATAAAAACAAATTAAGGTCGAAATAGTTCCAGCTTCTAAATGCAAAGAAAATTCTTTTTTTGAATTTGGGCAATTAAAAATTCCTGCCTCGTATTGTCTTGCTTTAAATCATAAAGACATTCTGTAGAAATACATTCAGTTGAATATTTAAATTTCACTTTAGAATTCACATTTTAAGATCTTAAAAAAAAACCCTCAGTTTTCATGATTCTGTTCTATATTTGCTATTCACACGTGCACCACGGAAAGATAAAACTGTATTATAATGTCATAATATAAGGACATAAAAAGACATTCAGAACAGGTTTTTTTTGGGGGGGGAGGAAGAAAGAGTTATAACAAGTTATATGAAAGACGGTAGCTCACAATTTCAAGCAAGTCTATTGATTTTGAGAATTAAAGTAGTATCATTTAGAACCATCTAGGCTTAAATTTTTATAAGAATTTAAAGGCGAGTCCTCTCATGTCCTGATAATCAGGAGGCATTTTGATGTTGCAGCGGACCAGCCAGCTTCCCATCACCATTTACATCTGGAAAGCCCCCAAGGACAGAAAAGAGGCTTTTAATTGGTGATTCTACTTCAGTAGAAACACGCCTTTAGGAAATGAGGCCTATACTGTCGTCTTCACACCAGGCAAATCAGCTCCTGTTGTCATGGTGATCTCCTATAGCTTGCTAGAGCCAGTGAGGTGGAAAACAAGATGGCTTCCTCATTTATTTTATCCCTAAAGAAAGTTGCAGATATCAACACATGATTATGGAATTTAAAAAAAAAGAATGCATCTTTCACACCACAAAATTACAAATTAAACATTTTTTTGGCCATTAATAAAATTCAGCCACTTCGAAACTTCTAGAAATTATGTATGTTTTTTTCCCCCAAGGGACAGGAATTAATCCCTATCTTTTACATGTAAATGTTCTTTAAAAGCTGTATTACCTCTGAGCTGTGCTTCAAGAATCATGCCAGAGCCAGATTTCAGTTCATGTATGATTTCTACTTTAATTCTGGACTAGCATGGGACTTACAGCATGACACATGTTGTAAGTGAGCTTTATTCTGTGAGAATGAGCTGCTTCAGTAATTTCAGTGCCTGTGGAAGAGGTACATTTTTCTACCGTAAAGGAGAGCATGAGCTTCAGGTTGGAGGCTGATGAAATGGGAAAGCAGAGGAAGAATTGATCATTGACAAGTACGATGACCATCAGGTGCTCGCTATGCTTAGATGAATTCTCAAACTCTAATGTGAAAGCGAGGTAGGCCTGGCTGCTGTGTAAGTTATGTGCTTGGATGCAAAGCCACCATTTCCCGCTTTTAGTCCATTCCGTTTATTTTTACTTTTAAACAAAATTGAACTGAGATAACCTCTACAGGGTTTTCTTAGCACTAGGAAAGAGATAAAGGATTTTGATGCAAATGCTTTATGACTAATGGATTAATTATTTGCAACATTTGTTATAGCGACTTGAACAGGTTAACAGAGAAAGGCAAAATATCTTCTACCTTGTAATGTATATTTGCAAAAATGTTGGGAAGAATGTCATACATTCAGTTCCTGAATGCATGTGCACATGGATAAATCTGAGGTTTGCTCGTGGTGCATTTTGGAAAGTGATGATTAAATGAGATTTCATATATGTAGCTGTTCTTTACATTAATTTACTATTTTAATGAATAGTCTTATAGTTCAATAAAGATTAAAAGACGTTGATGATATTGTCTATGGAACGTCAGTTTGGTTTCCCAAACTGCTCTCTGGAACACTTTTGATTTGCTTTTTTTTTTTTTTTTGTGATCAAATAGTTTTACAGCACAATTAGTTTAGAAGAAATTGCATTTTGGTCACCTCTTTGGAGAGCTGACATTGCCTTTTAAAGGCAAAAAGAAAATTTATCTTTTGACCACAAATATTGTTTGTTTGTTTGTTTGTTTCTTTCTTTCTTTCTTTTAGTAATAATGTTAGTGTTGTTGGAAACACATTTGGGAACCCAGATTGTAATCAGTGGGATATTTTAAATGTTGTTTTGCTCTTGATTCTGGTAATCTTTATTTATTTCAATTTAGTGTATCAGGGCAGTAGGGCAGGGAGTAAGGTCAAAATTAGCATCTGAAAGAAAACAATAGACAGAGAAGGATACTGGAAACCCTACTCACTTGGGCCTACCTACAACAGATCACATACACAAAACAGTGTGTACATGATACAAGTGACATATAAATGTCCCAGTCTGCTGGGCATGTGGACTATTGAACTTCTAATCTTTCTCCCTTCTCTGGCCCACTTCATTTCTTTGAACTGTTTTTTGTCTTAATAAACTCTTTTCTCCTATGTCTATCCATGTGTCTGATCCAATTTCTTGTTTGGGAAGACACGGATCTGGAAATTCCTGTGATCTTCCATTAAACTCCAATATCTACAGGTATCATCAGCACACGGAGTCAGCTTGTACAATTTTGTCCCCCTATGGTTGCTAAATAGATAGTCCTCATGCCTCAGGTGTGAGAAAAGCATATTTATGAAAAATCAGAAACCTTAGACACAGTCTCCTAGGCACACCCTAAGTGGTTTGGGAAACTTGTCAACTCCAAACATGTCTCACGATATCAGGGGAACATTGTACGTATCACCTGGACAGAGATGAGATGGGCCAAATTAAGTTCCTTTAATAGGTCCAGTGACGCTTTTCATGTGACTTGTGAATGCCGAAATATTTATTGAGCACAAATGACATGAGAAAGATGGAGAGGCAAGATGACCAGATGCCTAAAGGTCAGGAGAATTCTCAGGAAAGCGAAGAGAAAGGCCAAGGTAAAAATCAGAAAGGCTATAAGTGACGGGGCTGAAGTATGAGGTAAAAGAAACAAGAGAGGGAAGAAATAATAATGGTTCACAGGCCCAAGTAAGTGTTTGCAGAAACCTAGATGGATGTGTCTGTGTGTAAGAGACTTTCCTAGGACTTTTGGGTTTTTTGTTTTGTTAGTTTGTTTTGCTTTGTTAGTTTGTTTTGTTTTGTTTTGGTTTTGTTTTTCTTGGTGAGATAAGCAGTTACAAAGTTGTCAGCTCCCTGTGTATAGGCAATGTGACTTTCTGGCTTTTGGCCTGGCATTTGTCATCTTCCCTGTGAGAGCTGTCAGTAGAGGCAATTCTTGCTGAATATCTTACTTGCTATCATTTTCATGTCTAGCTCATTATAGGGCCCAGGGAAACCAATGTAGAAACCAGAGAGGGGGGCTTTTCAGCACCTAGGCAGAACCTAGTCTACACTGTTAGAAAAGTCAGCCCAGCAACATTTTAGCTTCAGCTAGATCTTATCTGGTTCATCTTTGATCTTCAGTTCTCTGCCTTCTGCTGTATTACTGCAGACGATTTGTCCCTTTCTGAGTTCTTTGCCATTTCTTCCACATTTTCCCTTCTGATTTCCTATAATTTAAAAGGCTTTTGAAAACATATCCTTACTATTGCAATTAGCTGAATAGACTCCTTTCTTTGAACTGAAGGTGAGGGAGAGAGGAAAATGTAAAATTGCCTATTTTGCTTTAACATATGAACCTACTGAGGGTTTTTATTTTTATTTTTTTACTTTTTTTTTTCCTTTTTAGCATCTGCTGCTCTCCAAGCAGCTCATGTTTTGCCAGCAGTGAGGAGAATGAGTTATGCACACAAATGTTCAAAGTTACCTCATCATATCAGAATCGTGGGGGCAGGGAAACAAATTACTTAGCTGTGAAGAACTAGAAAGAGAGCTTTTGCAAGCAATCGCTTGGAATGAAAACTCGAATGGTGATGTAGTGGGTTGGAGAACAAAAAAAGACAATAACGAAGGGAAATGTTTACTTATTTCTGAAGATACGGTTTTTAACTATTTTAACAACTATGCCGCATCTATGTAAATGAGACTCAGGTATTGGCTTCATTGAAGTCTGATTTCTAGCAGATTGTATCCGTGAATTATGTTTTTGCATCTAGAATAGAAAATGATGACAGCTGATTTTTGTGTGTGTGCCTGAAGCTGACCTCTTACGACATTTAGTTACTCCGTCTTATTTTACTTTGTTTTTCTGGACAAAAAGAGCCGAGTTTGCTTTTTTTAACTTCAACTGTAGTTTAACTGCTTGCTTTAAGACGCCCTAACACACTCCAAGTGTGACTGTTGACCCAGCTTCACCTGGACCCTGAGTGCAACATCTTGACTATGGGGCTAATTAAAAACACTGAATGCAGTCAGTTCAAATTGGGAAGAATTACGGTTTATGACAGAGGGAAATAAGAGTCCTAGGGAAATAGGTAAACATCAAAAACAGTTCTTAGACTTCAATTCAGAGAAGAGTGTCTTTCAAGCCTTTTAATTCAGCTCAAATGCCTTGTATGTCAATGAAATGTGATCTTTCTTTAAAGAGCATTAGGTTGAGTATAAAGAAACTTTCAGGCTCGCCAGAGAGACCTTTCATTAGTGGTTCTTTTTACAACATCTGGCGAGTGATTTTTAATAGGCTGAAATTAGTGTCTTTTTCTTTTCAATTTTCTATGCTAAAACTATTAGTAAGCGTACTTGTGGTTTAGAAAATGAAACAAAAGTCATAATACTTGCCTTACTTAATACGTTCTTTGTAATTCATGTGGAATATATAAAAACAGTTTTTCTGTCCTTGGGAAAATCGAATACCAGACTGCAAGTAGCTTTCTCTCTCTCTCTGTACCATACAAGATCCTGTGGGACAGAGGAATGGAACACCCTTTTTAACAGGCCACGCCACTACTTTGGGGAATATAAAACACAAAACAAAACACCAAAGTTTATTTCTTTAGAGATTCTGTGAGAGGGGTCAAAAGAGCTATGGATCCCTGCATAGTAGCACATACCAGTAATCTTGAAACCCAGAAGGCTGAGGCAGGAGAATTGTTTAAGTTGAAGGTTGCCTCAGGACACGTAGTAGTAAAACCCTGTTTGAGACATAGGAAATGAGAAAGCTAGAACAAGCGAGTGAGAGAGATTTAAAACACGCACGCACGCACCCGCTCACTCAGCAGCAGACTCTAGGGGTGATCAGTAACACTTGCAGAGAGAACTATGCCCGAGAGACTATAAACAAAGCTATGAGGAAGAGGCAGGCGAATGAACTGTTAGAATGAACCATGGGGTCCAGAGCAATGATTATCGGCTGGTATGCAGTAAAACCGAAGTGTTTCCCACACCCTCCAATATCCCTCGGTGTTAGGTATAGACAGGTGAATACCTTGTCGCCAGAAGAACCTAAGAAACGTCACAGGCGGTTGCTGAGAAATGTCCTTTCC
Organism: Rattus norvegicus; assembly: GCF_021556685.1. Lineage (NCBI taxonomy): Eukaryota > Metazoa > Chordata > Mammalia > Rodentia > Muridae > Rattus > Rattus norvegicus. The sequence goes on along the minus strand of NC_141534.1, from coordinate 12,966,556 downwards.
AAGGCAGGGTTCATGAAATGTAAACTTCCTCATGTCTTCCTTTATCCCAGTTATCCAAATTGTAGATGCTGTCAAGTGACCTGGTGGTACCCAGATCATTTGGTTGATGAGCAATAAGAACCTAGAGTTTCCGATAGTAACTAGCACCATAGCAGCTTTGGGTCACCTACTCCCTCTTTGATTCTCTTTATTCAGTCTAAGGTAACTCGTAAGGGACGATTGTGGCTGAAGGATATTTGAATTATCACAGATACATGCATAGTTGGGAGTTATTTAATGATGGTGCTTCCGGTGAAAAAATCAAAGAGAAGATGCAGCCTGTCCCCGGAAGTGCTTACATCAATGGATGCTGACATGTTGGAGAGCAAAGGTTATGTGTCAAAATTTGTTGAACTTAGAGGCGATGCTATGAGTTTGATATTGTAATATGAATAGTTAAAACTGACGTGTAAATGAAGAAATCTGTGTCATCCACACCCAGATTACACCAAGCATTTGAAATGAAGCAGCACTTAACCAAGCCGTACTTGATTGCTCCTTGAAAGTAGTTGACGATGTTCTTAATCCACTAATGTTTCTCTGGTCATATAGTTTGAACCAAGGTATGTTCCAGGCATTTTTCCTTTTCAAGAGATTAGAATCACACAAAATTCCTGATTATTATCATTTCCAAATAGAGGTAATCTGAGAAAAGAGTCTTCATGATGGATTTCTTGATTGCTTTAATGGATGTGGGAATAGTCAGCCTACTGTGGCTAGCTAGCATCATTCCTGGGCTTGAAGTCCAGACTGCATGAGAGATGAGAAAGCTACAGAAGCAAAAGTGAGCCCATGGAAATGTGCAGGCATTTATCTGTCCTTAACTATGGATGTGATGGGATTTACTGTTTAAGCTCCTGTCACTTGACTTGCCCACGTTAGGTGTACTTTAAGTTAGAGTTAGGAGTTACAATAAGTTTCTCTCCTAAGTTGCTCATGGTCAAGGTTCTTTATTACAACAACAAAAATGAAACTAGACATTTTATTCAAGGTCACAATAAAAGTCTTTTCCAGTACAATAAGACAAGAAAACAGATATTCTAAGTCTATTAAAAAAATGACAAGCCCAGGTTATCATCTTCATGATAGAGCAAATCAAGAAATATCCATAGAAAAATGCAAATGAAATTGGCAAAGAGAGAGTGACAATAAAGAAAAGGTACTGGAAGGAGAGAGAGAGAGAGAGAGAGAGAGAGAGAGAGAGAGAGAGAGAGAGAAAGAGAGAGAGATATTACACATAGGAGAATATGAAAGGGAACAGCCGAACAATAACTTCGTCATCAACCACAATGTAACCAAAGACAATAAAGGACAGTTTAAAAACAAAAAGTGTTCACTTAAAATTTTATCAAAAATTTAAAAGCCAATTTCAAATCTTAGAGATAAAAAGATTTTTTTTTTAACAGAAAAAATAAGTCGAGATGTTGGCTTGCCAGAAGCTTCTGCCATCAGAATGTGAATGTCAGCTCCTCATGAAAGCTGAAAAAGATACGAAGTTAGAATTTGGATTCAGAAGACACAATCTTAGTATGGCAAAAGTGAAAATGTGAATAGCTTTTCTTCTATAGTCTGGAAGTTTTTTATTTCATTTGTTTATCTTAATACGGGTTTGGAGTGATATCAAAGACAAGGTGTTTTGATGTTTGTAAAATGGCTACAGATAAAAATGATAAAGAAAACGGTAGAAAGACCAGGAAGGAACGAGGGAAGTGTTCTTTTAAGATGTGAGTTGAGAACTTTAAAAAAAAATAGAAGCAAATTTTAAAATATTGAGCTAACTTTGAGTTAAAAGCAAAGAACTAATCTAATAATCTAAAAGTGAACATGAAATGGGATATTTAAAAGAAACAGAAAAAAAAGACACAAGAAAAGAATAAATCAAAACCTGACCATGTGGCATTGTCAAATGATGACCATGAGTACAAAATGTCTGTGGTTCCATCAAGAGGCAGAGTCAAGGGTGTGGGTGTAGCTCAGTGCCATACACTTGCCTTGTGTACGGCCCTAGGTTAAAACACGACTGAAAAGTAAAGTCCAGGCAGCGATTGTGAGACACTAAGACTAATCAACTAAGTGTTGCTTGTAGAAATAATTCTTTAAATCTGGAGATGAAGGCACAGCAAACGTGAAACTCTGGGGAAGAATATGTCAAGATTAAACTATTACGATGTGGATTATAAAGATGTTTGAATAATATAAAAATAAGAATCCCAGCAAAAGTTGATGGTACAGTTTTATCACTATAGAAAATATATTAACCCAAAATGTACGTGTTCCTTAAAAGTACTTTAAAAATATGCTCAAGTGGCTCTTAGAATTGAAGAAAACAATTGGCAATTCATTATAATAAATATTTCAACTTTCACTTATTTATGTTTTAACTTGTACTAAAATAGATTTTTTTCTCACATAATATATCCTGATTATGATTTTTTTTCCTCACTCACTCCTCCCAGTTCCTATCCACCTGCCCACCCATCTGGATTTACCCTCTTTCTGTTTCATTAGAAAACAAACAGGCTTTTAAGGCATAATAATGAAATAAGTGTAAAAACAACTAAACCCAGAAAATCCCTGACATGACATTATGAGACAAAAGACCTCCAAGAACACTGTTGAGTTCTTTTTCCATTGACCTGAGCATGTGGGCTACCTTTAAGAGTAGTTTCCCCATTGAGATTCCCTTGGAGGAAACTAAATTTTCATTTGCATGTGGCTATCATATTGGAGTTAAATTCTGGGTTAGGGCTAGGGGCATGTGCCCATTTCTCCTTTCAGCAATAGGACCCCATCTGGTACAGACCTACTCAGGCCCTGGGTCTACTGCCCCAGTCTCTGTGAAATACAGGCGCATCTATCCTTGCCTTAGAGTGGCCTTGTATACTTAGTCTTCTCCATCCTCTGTGGTGGTTGTAGTTTTTCTGCTTTCTCTTATACAGAGTTCCCTGAGTCCAGATTGGAGGAATTTGATGGAGACATCCCATTGACAGCAGAGTAGTCCAAGGTCTCAAATTATCTGGATAATGTCTGGCTCTGTGTCATGGTATTTGTTCCAGTCTGCTTCAGTAGGAAGCTTTTATAATGGCAGTTGAGCAAGGTACTGATCTGTGAATACAGAAGAATGTTACTAGGAATTATTTTACTGTGACATTTTTCTTGGTTTAGAACAATGGTGTTTGGCTTTACCTGTGCTTTCTGCCATCACGTTCTTAATCACACAAGTGTTGGGTATGTGTTTCATCCTATGGAATGGGCCTTAAGTCAAATCACATATTGTTTGGTTATTACCATAGCTTTGTGCCACCATTGTATCAGCGTATCTTGCAGGCAGGACACCACTGTAGATCAAATAGTTTGGATTGGTGTTTACTTTTCTCCTTTGGTGGTATGAAGTGTACATTACAGTACCAAAGACGCTATGATGCAGGGGTCAAGGCTCTACGTAGATGCTAGCTTGAATTCTCTATGTCCAGTGACTTGTGTGGATGTTGCCTATAGCAATGGGGCCTTCCTGTCAGTGTGTGAAGAGCAACTATAGCCTTGATAACAACTTGGGTTGTTTGAATGTTTACATAGGACCTTTTTGGTCAACAACTCCATCAGATATAGCTCAATTTTGGTATTGGAAGCTTCATTTGGTGACAAGAGATATCCATTTTGGGCTCTGCCTCTCTATTATTTGGAAATTTTATTTAGATAGCCTTTATATATGTATATGTTTTGCAAAGTGTCTACTTTATTTGGTTCCCATATTACCCTTTAGCTTTAGGTGACTCCTTCCATATTCCCTTTGTCATCCTCCTCTCCTCCCCCTCTCCACTTTATTCTTCTGTTCCAGTCCCTCACCCATTCATAAATATCTATTCTTTCCTAGAAAAAAACTGTTTGTCCCATTCAAGACCTGCTCTCTATATCTAACCTCTGTGGTTAAAACAATTTTCAGCTTGATTATTATTGATTTGACAGCTAATATCCACATATAAGAAAACACATACCACATTTATCTTTCTCCGTCTGGGTTTCTTAGGATGATTTTTTTTGTAGTCCCATTTGTTTGCCTATGAGTGTTACGATGTTTTTTAATGGAAGACTAATATTCCATAGTGTTAATGTACCATAGTTTCCTAATCCATTCATCTGTTGAGGAACATTTAGGTTGTTTCCACTTTCTGGCTAAAATGAATGGAGCATCCCTGAACATGTTTGAACAAGTGTTGCGATGAAGCATCCCTTGGGTATGTGTTCTAGTGGGACATACTGGGACATATAGCTGGACTTCTTTCTATCCAGTTTTTCTTTTATTATGTTCAGTGTATCTGGCTTTATGTTGACGTCTTTGATCCACTTGCAGGTGAGTTTTATTCAGGATGATAAGTATGGATCTCTTTGGGTTCTTCTACATGCAGTCTTCCAGTTTGACCATCATAATTTGTTGAAGATGTTGTCTTTTTTTCCAGTGTGCATTTCTGGCTTCATATAAAAGCTCATAGGTATCCATAGGTGTGTGGATTTGAGGCTGAGTCTTCAAATCAAGTCCGTCGAACAATTTGTCTGTTTTCATGCCAACGCCAGGCAGTTTGTATTACTATAGCTCTGTGGTATGATTTGAGTTCAGGGATCATGATACTTCCAGCAGTTCTTTGATTAATTTGGACTGTTTTAGTTATTCTGAAGTTTTTGTTTTGCTTTGGTTTTTTTCCATATAAAACTAAAAATTGGCCTTATGTGAAGAATTTTGGAATTTTGATGAGGATTACTTCTGGTTGGATGGTCACTTTTACTCAATTAATCCTACTGATCCATGAGCATGAGAGATCATTTCATCTTCTGATATCTTCTTCAATTTCTACCTTCAGATCTTAAGGTTTTTACCATGCATGTCTCCACTTGTTTGTTCAGAATGACCCCAAGATATTTTATGTAATTTGACTATTGTGAAAGGTGTTGTTCCCTTCATTTAAAAAAACCAGTCCATTTGTAATTTATATATGATAAGGCTACTGATTTTTGTGAATTAGTTTTGTGTCCAGCTATTTTGTTGAAAGTATTTATCAGATGTAGGAGTTTGCTGGTAGAATTTTTGGGGTCGCTTGTGCATACAACCATACTGTCTGCAAATAAAGATACTTTGTCTTTTTTCCTTTCCAGTTACATATCCTTGTTCTTCTTCAGCTGTCTTATTGTTCTGGCGAAGGTTTTAAGTACTGTATTGAATAGGTGTGGAGAGAATGGACAGCCTTGTCTTGTTCTTGATTTTAGTGGAATCACCTTGAGCTTTTCTCCATTTAATTTGATGTTGGCTATAGTATTGCTGTAAACTGCCTTTATTATATTTAGCTAAGTTTCTTGTATCCTTAATCTTTCAGGGATTGTATCATGAAGGGTGTTACTGTTTTGTCTAAGGACTTTTCTGCATCTAATGAGATGATTATATTGTTTTTTTCTTTCAGTTTGTTTATGAAGTATTATATTTATTGATTTTTACATGTTGAACTTTTCCTGGACCTCTAGGATGAAGCTTACTAGATCATGGTGGATGATCTTTTTGATGTGTTCTTGGATTAATATTGCAAGTATTTCATTGTAATTTTTTTTACATCTGTATTCATAAGGATATTGTTCTATAATTCTCTTTCTTGGTTGGATGTCTATGCTGTTTGTGTATCAGGGTAATAGTGGCCTCATGAAACAAATTGCACAATGTTCCTTCTGTTTCTATTTTGTAGATTAATTTGGGATGTATTGACATTAAGTCTTCATTGAAAGTCTGGTAGAATTATATGCTAAAACCATCTGTCCCTGGGCTTTTATTGGTTGGGAGACTTTTAATGACGACTTCAGTTTCACTAGGGGTTATAGGTCTGTTGAAATTGCTTCTCTAATCTTGATTTAACAATGGTAAGTATTATGTATCAGGAAAATTATCCATTTCTTTTAGATTTTCTAATTTGGTGTAGTACATATTTTAAAACTATGATCATATGATTCTTTGATTTTCCTTAGTGTCATTATTTTCCCCTTTTCATTCTTAATTTTGTTAATTTGGATATTCTCCCCCTGTCTTTTAGTTACTTGGGAAAACATTTTTCAATCTTGATATTCTCAAAGGACAAACTCTTTGTTTCATTGATTCTTTACATTGTTTGTTTGCTTCTATTTTATAGCTTTTAGCTCTGAATCTATTTGTTGCCATCTACTCTTTTCGTTCTAGATATTTTAGGTGGTCTCTTAAGTTAGTAGTATGAAATCTCTAAAGGATTTATTTATTTATTTACTTGTTCATTTTCTAGCCTGATCACACTGCAACTCAGTCTGTCCTATCTTCCCACCTTTACAAATCCCTTCCCGTTAACTCTTTCCCTACTCCTCAGAGAAGATAAAGCCCCTCTTGGGTACCACCCCACCCTGGGACATGCAATTGCAGTAGGACTAAGAGCAACCTCTCCTACTAAGGCCCAGCTAAGTAGTCCAGTTAGGGGAAGGAGATCCAATGGTTGGCAGCAGAGTCAGAAACAGCCTCAGCTCTAATTGTTATGGGATCCACATGAAGACCAAGCTTCACATCTGCTAGAAATATGTAGGGGGCCTAGGTCCAGCCCCTGCATGATCTTTTCTTGGAGGTTCAATCTCTGTGATCCTCCATGGGCCCAGATAAATTGGCTCTGTAGGTCTCCTGTGGTGTCCTTGGCCCCTCCATCTCACACAATTCTCTCTCACTCTTACACATGACAATGGGTTTTTGGATCTGTTTCCATCTGCAGTAGGATAAAACCTCTCAGGAGACAGTTATGCTAGGTTCCTGTCTGGAAGCCTAGAAGAGTATTATTAATAGTGTCAGGGATTGGCTCTCTCACATGAGATATATTTCAATAGTAATAAAAACCTCATGGCATTGGAGTAGAAACAGACAGGTTGATCAATGCAATTGAATGGAAGACCCACACATCTATGTGCACTTGATAGTTGACAAAGAGGCCAAAATCGTACAATGGAAAAGAGAAAGCATCTTCAACAAATGGTGTTGGTCTCATTGGATGTTTGCATGTAGAAGAACACAAATAGACCCATATCTGTCACCCTTCACAAAACTCAAGTACAAGTAGATCAAAGAGCTCAATATAAAAGTTTTCATGTTATCATTTAGTGCTATAAACCTTTAGATCGATCTTCATCAAATCCTTTAAGGTTGGGTACGGTGTCTCTCATTCAATTCTAATAAGCTTTAATTTCTGTCTTGACCCATCTTTTTTTTTTTTAATTCAGTAGTGATTTCTTCAGTTACCATGAGTTTGTAAGCTTTGTGTTCTTTTTGTTAGTGTCTATGTTAGTTTATATCTTTGGTAGTCAGATAGGAGAAGGATGTTTTGCAATTTCCTTGGACCCATTGAGACTTGCTTTGTGTCCAATATTGGAGAACGTTTCATGAGGATCAGAGAGGAAGGTATATTGTTTTGTGTTGTGCGTTTTGGGAAGAAGATATATGTTCTGTAAATGTCTGGTAGGTTTATAATACCTGTTAACTCCATGATTTCTCTATTTAGTTTTTGTCTAGATGTCCTATCTATTGATTATTATGGGATATTAAAGTCACCCACTGTTAGTGTGTGAGTGTCAATCAGTGATTTAAGCTTCAATAGTGAACTTGGGAGCCACTGTGCTTGGTGCATAGATGTTAAGAATTGCAATGTCCTCTTAATGGATTTTCTATTGATGAATATCTAGTGTCCTTCCCTATCCTTTCTGATTAGTTTTGGTTTGAAGTATATTTTTTCAGATATTAATATCTTTTCTCCACCTCTTTACCATAGGATAATGACTAAATTAATGTTAAGGTATGTTTCTTTGAGGCAGCAAAGACTCTGTTTTCTTATACATCCTGTTATTCTGTGTGTTTTCATTGGGGAATAGAGACCATTGACATTGAAGGATATAAACAAGCAGTGTTTGTTAATAAGTTCATTGTTGTTGTTGTTGTTGTTGTTGTTGTTGTTGTTGTTGTTGGTGGTGGTGGTGTGTGTGTGTGTGTGTGTGTGTGTGTGTGTGTGTGTGTGTGTGTGTTTATTTCTGGACTGGAATTATTATTCCCTATGTTTTTTGAATGTAGTTAACATCTTTTTTTTTTTTTTTTTTCGGAGCTGGGGACCAAACCCAGGGCCTTGTGCTTCCTAGGTAAGCCCTCTACCACTGAGCTAAATCCCCAGCCCCTGTAGTTAACATCTTTAGGTTGTAATTTTCCACTAGGGCCTTCTGTAGGACTGAATTTGTACATAGATATTGATTACATTTTGGTATTATAAAATATCTTACATCTCTATTTATTGTGATTGGAAGTTGTGATGGGAATAGCAATCTGGATTGGCATCCATGGTATCTTAGTGTCTAGAAAACATATTTCCAGGCCTTTCTGGTACTTAGAACCTCCATTGAGAAGTTTGGCATTATTCTAACAATTCTGCCTTTGTATGCCACTTGGTTTTTTTGTCTTGAATCTTTTAATACTCTGTCTTTGTTCTATATATTTTGTGTTCTCATTATTATGTGCTTAAGGTATATTCTTTTCTATTTGGTGTTGTCTGCTTCTGGTATCTTGATAGGGATCTTCTCTAGGTTAGGGAAAATTTCCTTCTATGATTTTGTTGAAACTATTTTCTGTGTTTTTGTCCTGGGTTTATTCTCCTTTCTCTATTCCTATTATTCTTAGATTTGGCCTTTTCATAGTGTTCCAGATTTTCTAGATGTTTTGTGCCAGGAGTGTTCTTAGATTTAACATTTCCTTCCATTAAGGTGTCCATTTCTTCTATAGAGTCTTCAATGACTGAGATCATATTTTCTGTCTCTTATATTCTGCTGGTGAAGCATGCCTCTGAGGTTCCTTTTTGAGTTCCTAAACTTTGGTATACATATTTTCCTTGTTTTGGGTTTTCTTTATTGATTCTCTATTTCCACTTTCAGTTCTTGAACTTCTTTTAAAATAATTTCCTTCAATTTTTTTCATAGATTTCTTTAGGGGATTTAATGATTTCCTCTTTAGCAACCTCTATTACATTCATAGAGGCTGTTTTTTAAAGTCTTTTCTTGTGCTGCAGGTACATTGCAATTCTCAGGGCCCACTGTGGCAAAGGTGTGGGCTCTAATGGAGGTATGTTGTCCTAGCTATTGTTGATTGTGTTTTCAAGCTGGCATCTAGGAATCTAAATTTGGCAGGATTGTAATTCTAGATGCTAATATCTGGTCTTGTTTTTGTTGGATGGGTATTTTGTACCTTGGTTTCGTTTCTCTTGTCTTCTCTAGTTCTGAGGAGGATGGGGTATTTGTATGTTGCCAAGTAGGACATTATTCTGGGATCCTGATAGATGTAACCACTGGGGAATTTCAGATAAAATATGTTTCTAAGTATTCAAACTGATACTTAGAAATGGGGATAGGCTAAGAGGCAGCGGTGAGGGGATTTACTGGAGGGAAGAAAGCATGGTATCCCACCAGCATCTATTCATTTCCTGGGAATGGGGACAGAGAGTGAAGAGAGACCATGGAAAAAGGTCCCATTTAGAGAAAGAGATGAGATGCAAGGGATTGGATTTGGAGGGATGAAGGACGAAATGAAAATCTTCAGTTAGCCTACCTGCTATACTGGCAGATGTGGGTTTTGGCTTCCAAGTTAATGCCTGTTGGAGTTGTGGTCTCAGATAAAGCAATGAGTGTTGTGAAAGAAGTTTGGAAAAAGAGATCTGTCTAGTCTACTGGAGAAAGCTGCAGACAGGAAGCGGATGTCTGGAGGATTGCTGCAGAGCTGGGAGCTTGGATTTGGAAGACGGGGAGAGAGGGAGGTGAAAACCTGGCATTAGCCTCTCGGCTTCTTTGGTTGGAGTAGCTTGTAGGTTGCCAAGAAATGCCTGCTGGAGTTGGGAGTTGAGATAAGATAACGAGGAAAAGGGAAGGGAGTTTGGAGAGGAAGAGCACTTTCATCTCTCAAGAACAATAGAATGAACAAATCTAAAATGAAGCTGATAGGGAACAAGTGACTATGAGTCTGAACCATCACAGACCCAGTCAGCCGTTGGCGGGTATCAGCAGGGTAGGTCATCTGTCCCCTCCTGCCCAGTGAAAATGCTCTAAGATGGATCACGGAAGTGGTCCTCATTAACTCTGACGATTTTAAAGATTATAAAATATCTTCTTTAACAGCAGTAAAATTATTTTTAAAAATCAGTAACAAAATTCGAAGCTGGGTACGATGGTACATGCTGGTAATATTAGAACTATGCTGTCCAGCCAGAGGTGTTAATTTTGATATAAGTTATAGGTTACGTAGCAAGCTCAGGCTACTATGGCATCAGACCTCATTCCTCCCCCTCCCCATCCAAAAAAACTACAAATGCTTGGAGAATAAGTACAGATAGTGTAAAGAAAATGATCACAACGGAAACTAGAAAGTGTTTTTGAGTGCAACAGATAAAACCAAAATATGGTATAGGAAAAATTGTGGGGTCTAGACAATAGGTTCTATAAGAAAATTCATACACTATTGAAATGGAAGTTTCTGGATGTGTCATGTGATACAGACTCATGTGGTGTTTTGCTGAGACAAGACTGTAAGAGGACACATGATGTTTGGAAAGAGTATAACAGACGGTGGCTAGGTGATTGCACAGCTAGATGTGCAACATTTTGTTGGTCTCATATTGCCAGTGATCTCTGCTCCATTGAAAGGGACACAGTAGAACTTTTCTTGGCTTCTGGCTGGTCCTAGTCACCATGCTGGCTCATGCAAATTTATTGAGGCCTGGCAGTTTCTGCTGGATCATGCTGCTGCTGCTGTTTTGTGTTTGGTATCCTGACACTAGTGACCTGGACTGCTGGTATCCTGAACATGGAGATTGGAATCCCCTCAAGGAACTACTAGATGGTTCTATATCTTCTTGTCCTGTTCACCATCTTTTCTCCCTTACCATTGGATGCTGGGCTAGAAGTATTTAAGAACCCTTATTAAAAGTAGATTTAGAGATGTTAGTATCATGGGATGAGCCCCAGGAAGAGCAGCAGCAGTAGACTGAAGTCAACCAGACCCTGAAGTGCTACAGAGGGCAGAGCTGGAAATGTGACTCAAGACCTTTGGAGGGGTCAGGAGATCATGTGTGGATCCCAGAATTGGAATAAGAGACATAAAATTGAAGTTGCCTTGGATACCCCAAGATGTTAGAAATGCCAGAAGCCTGGTATACCTTCAGAGAAAAGCTGCTAACAGGGAGTGGAACCAGCCCAAGAAAAAGAAGTATGTTGCAGTCAACAAAGCAGAAAGGAGTTGGAGATCTGAAGAGCACTTTGACATCAGACATGGAGTTTGGAGTTTCCTAAGCTGGTTCTTGGTGTTGATTTTCCTCACTATGTCATTTTGGAATGGAAATGTATATCCTGTGATTTTGCAGGTATTTGACCTGCTTTTTTGACTTTCATTTTATAGGGTATTATAGTAAAGCGATTGGATGAGACTTTGATCTTTGGACTTTTAAACATCGTTGAGACTACAGTAGACTATGGGGAGTTTTGAAGCTGAACTAAATGTATTTTGGATTATGTTATGGCTAGGTATGGCTCCCATAGACTCATGTGTTTGAATAAGCCTTTGGGGTCAGGAAGTGGAATGTGGTGATCTGAATATGCTTGGCCCAGAAATTGGCACTATTAGGAGGTGTGGCCTTGTTGGAAAGTTTGCCACTGTCGGAGTGGACCTTGAGACCCTCCTCCTAGCTGTCTGAGGAGTCAGTCTTCTCCTGTTTGTCTTTGGAACAAGATGTAGGACTCTCAGCTCCTCTAATTCCATGCCTACCTAGATGCTACCATGTTCCTGCCATGATGATAATGGACTGAACCTCTTAAACTGTAAGTCAGCCTCAATTAAATCTTGTCCCTTATATAAAAGAGTAGATTTTAAAAAAAATCTACATTTACACACTATGTTCTGATGCCACAAAATAAATACTGGTGTTTCTAACAAAAAATAAGGTTTTTTTTTTTTTTACCATAAACAGGAAAAGTAACAAAGTAAATATTAAGTAAATAGAGAAAATAAGAAAAATAATATCTAAAATATTATCTAATATTAAAATAATATCTAAAAATAAAATAGAATCGCATACAAAACAAGCAATAAAAGTGGAAGATGAGAAGACTAGAGTAGGGTTTACAAAACATATTAATAATAAATATGAATAATATAATAATATAATCAATATAATAATATAATAAATAAAATGATCAATAGAGAAAATTTCAGCAGTAAAATGATAGCTTTCTAAAACATACTGCACTATTTTGTGCTAGACTGGTAGATGAGAAGAAGATCAGGGGAGATACCCAAGTTCACATAACAAAGAATGAAAGAAGGGCCATCACTCTTAAGTCTCATGAACTGTGCACACATTTATCCAAATACAGAGAGACTGATAAGAACCAAAGCAAGCAGATCCTTTTAACACAAATTACTGAAGACTATATACGACAAAAGAAAAAGAAACTAAGCTCGACTAAAATATATTTGAAATGCTTTCTAATTAAAAACTTTCTAGGAAGAAACCTGTAAGTCCAAATGACTTCACGGGTAAATTCTATTAGGCACCACATAAAAAGTTGGTACCATCTACTTTAAGAAACTCCAAGAGGAAGAAATATGCCTCGACTCATTTTATGAAACCAGTATGACTTTGTTTCAACAATAATAAATGAGCATTATTGGAAGGGGAATACTGATCAACAATTTTTATAGGCACACAGAAATATACTTAATAGAAATTTAGCACATGAAATTCAGCAATATATAAAAAGGATAAACGATTACCACCATTCAGTGCAAGAATTCTATGTTGATTCAATATTCTATTTGGATCATATATAAGAACCAATAGAGGCAAAACTACATCATTTCCTAGAAAGAACTATGGAACCTAATCATTTAATTTAAAAAAGAGAGGCCAGGGATGTAGCTCCGAGTTATAGTGCTTCGTTATGCATGTGCAAAGTCCCGTCACCAGCACTAGAGAAAACACAACACTTATTGACAAGCTAGTGCTGGAATAGAATTTTGTGAGTATGATAAATGACATACAAAAGAACTGTAATACAAGTCATAGTTAACATTAGAAAAGTGTACAAATTCCCTTGATATCTAGAACAAGAAGGAATGAACATACTTCATATTGTTAATTAGCCATATGCTGGAGATCTCATCCAATTCAATACAAGAAATACATGGATTGTTGTCCTTTATTGTTTTCACTTCCACATAGTCCTTCTGCACATGCAATGTTCTTATTCCTAAAAAAGCTGTTTTCTTCCTGTGTAAGCACATGCTTGTCATGTATTGATATGTACACATTTGTGCATACGCTCACGCACGTGGAAAACAGAGATTGATGTCAAGTAACCTCTTCGATTGCTGTTTACCTTATATTGCCCTTCACTGAACCCAGACCTTGACCATTCTGTTAGACTGGTTGACCAACAAGCTCCAGGAAATCCTTCTCTCTCCTCTTTTCTAAAACTAAAATTCAAGATCATGCCACCACATTCAGTTTTTACCTGGATTTTCGGGATCTGAGCTCAAGTTTTCATGCATGAATGACAACCAATTTACTGGGTCATCTCTGCAGCCCAGTAAAATCTTAAGGGAACTGCACAAATTTTCTAGAAACAAATGAATGTGCATGTGTGTGTGTGTGTGTGTGTGTGTGTGTGTGTGTGTGTACACCTATATGAGTATGAAAACATAATTTCTACAGGAATTATTTTTATTGCACCTAAAAACTTAAAATTTAACAAGTAAAATAATTTTTTTTAACGAAACAGTAGGCAGGGCTTAAACAGTTCCAACAGAAGATAAACAAATGGCTGGTAAGCACAGGCTGGTAATGCCTATTTGTTTCTGTAAAGTTAACATTAAAAGTCAAGTCATTATAAACCATTACATACTTCTATGCCCCAAATATAAAAGATGGGCAATGCCAAGTGTTCAAAACGATTAAGAAGCCAGATGTGGTGGCTTCTTTTAATACACAGCAGTTGGGAGGCAGAAGCAGGTGGATCTTTGCAAGTTCATGGGCAATCCACTCTACAAAGTGCATTCCAGGGATGCCACAGTCATACAGTGAGACCTCTTCTCAAAAAACAGCCCAACCCAACCCAACCCAACCCAACCCAACCCAACCCAACCCAAATCAACCCAAATCAACCCAACCCAACCCAACCCAAACCAAGCAAAGGGAAACAAAGGATTAGGAATCGATTTGGTTATATATGACAATGTAAAAGTGGCACAAACACTGGGAACTTTTGGGCAGCATTTTCTAAAAAATTCAAACACACAAGTTAGTACAAAATCTGTCAAGTTTGTACTTTGTGGTTGTTAGATTTTTCGACTTGTTACTACATAGAACCAATCAGGTAGAAAAAGAATCTCAATGAGAAATTATCAAAATGGTTTGGACAGTGGGTTATTGATTATCTTAATAAAGTTAATTAATGTGAGAATACTTAGGCAACTGTGGACAGCACCAAATCTTAGGCCTGGGGTCCAGAACTTTTTAAGAGTAGAAAAATTGATCTAAGCACTAGGAATCAGGCAAGCAAGCAAACAAAAACGAGCATGTCCTGTGTTTGTTTCTTTCTGCTCTCGAGTGTGTGTGATGTGATCGACTCTCTCAAGTCTCTTCCACTTTCCTGATCTGATGGATTATAACCTGGAAATGAAAAAAGGAATAATCCCCTTTCCCTCACCAGTTTGCTTTTCCTCAGGATATTTAATCACAAAAATAGAAGTGAAACTGAGACATCCCCAAAAGGAAAAAGAAAATAGTGCTGTTACAAAATCTTCTTCACAAATATTTACATTAGATTTATTTACTTTAGATCCTGGAAATTTGTCAAGTAAATGGGGTTTCCCTGATTACAATTTCACCACCTTCTTCTCTAATCACCTTATTATCTCTTTTCCTACTTGCTTTAAAGCTCAATTTGTCTCCCTTTTTTTTCTAGTTTCTATGTTGGAAACATAGTTTATTGATCTTGTACCTTTTCCCTTTTCTAGTACTTTCCTTTAATGGGATATATTTTTCTTTCAACACGGATTTTACACTATGTCCACAAGTTTAGGTAAGTTTTCATCGAGACAGATGTTGTTTTTGCAGTGTCTCTTGAGGAACATTTTGATACATGGATTATTTGGAAGGTTTCCAGCTCTCTCTCTGTTATTGATTTCTACCTTAATTACCCTGTTATCTAACAACATAATTGATATTATTTTTAGACTTTTGAATATGTTAATGTGTGCTTTATGGCTTGAATATGGTCCGTCTTGGAGAACACTTCATGCAAGATTGAGAAGAATGTGTGCTTGGCAGCTGTTGGAAGGAATATTCAAATTGATTGATGGTGCTGTTCAGGTCAACGACATCCTTACTGATTTTCTGCCTGCTTGATCTATCAATTGCTGACAGAAGGCATTGAAGTCCCTGAACATAATAGTGGCCTTGTCTGCTTCCCCTTCAGATTTATCAGTTTCGTGTTCAATTGGTAACTTCATACACAGTTACTATCCTGTTTTTTTCTGGTGTGTGTGTGTGTGTGTGTGTGTGTGTGTGTGTGTGTGTGTGTGTGTGTGTAGGGGGAGATGAGAATTGATCTGTTCTTATGATCCCTGTTGTTTTTAAGTTTACTTTTTGAAAGAGATTTTTGTAGTAGCAGTAAGGTGGAATATCTTTCTCCAGTCATTGTCTTTTATCTTTTGTTTGTATCCTTAAAAATAGGTTTATTATTAAAGGGAATGTGTTGTTTCCCTTTCTTTGATAATCTGCACCCCTTTCCCTTTCCCTTTTTTTTCCACAAAGACTCACTGTCTAGCTCATGCCACCTTGTGATCCCCCTGCCTCTGCTCCCTAAGTGCTAAGATAACAGATGAGAGCCAACAGGTCTACCATTTTAATCTCTGTCTTGTAACCTTCACACTGTTCACATTTAAGATGATGAATGCTTTATACGGGTTAATATCAACCATGGTTGTAACTGTTTTCTATATGTGGACAGAGGCTTTTTTCTATCTGTTCCGTTTTTAGTTAAAGATTTGTGATTCAATTTGTGTCTCTTAACATATACTATCAATCACAGTTCTTTGCAAAATGTGTTAATGCTGCATTTAGAGTTTATAATAAATGTCTTAAACTAATAGACATGTATTTAAAAGTAATATTATGAAATTTCCTGTATGGTACAAATATGTGATAAAAGAATATTTCCAATTAGTCCCAATTATTCTCCTCAATTCTTTATAACATTTCCTTTACTGAAAATATCTAATTCTCCACACTTTAACTTTTTGATAAGTGAAGAAAGGTGCACATTTATTCCCCTCCATTTATTCTTTTTCTTTTTCTTTTTTCGGAGCTGAGGACTGAACCCAGTGCCATGGGCTTGCTAGGCGAGTGAGTGCTCTACTACTGAGCTAAATCCCCAACCCTCATTTATTCTTTTTCTAATGATTTTTCTTCTTATGTCCTCTGAAATTTTTATTTATAATGTTTTTCATGTTTCATTTCTCTCTCTCTCTCTCTCTCTCTCTCTCTCTCTCTCTCTCTGTGTGTGTGTGTGTGTGTGTGTGTGTGTGCGCGCGCGTGTGTGTGTGTGCTGTGTTGGTATGTGTATGTATGTAGATGTTCCTGTCTTTGGTTATATATTTATGTGGAGACAACAACCCTAACTACTGGTACTTAGAAGTTGTTTCCCTTATTTTGGAAACCAACTCTTTCTAAGGTAGAGATAATCAAGTATGTCTACTTAGTCCTAGAGATCATTTTAGCTCTACTTACCCAGTACAGGATTACAAGATGTTCCACTAAGCCACAGTTTTTGTACCTGGATTTGAGAAATAAAATTCTTGTCTATGCAGTGGCACTTCCTGATTGAGCTTACTTCCCAGTCCATGTTTCATTGTCTTGAAATATTTTCTTTTGAACATCTTGAAGGTAAGTAGGTCTGGAGAGCACAAATTCCCTCAGATTTTGTTTGTTCCACAGCATCCTTCTTTTTTTAATTTTATATGTTTTTATTTTTATTTCAAATTTATCCCCTTTCCAGATTTCCATAATCCCCCTGTTCCATCCCCGCTCTCCGTTCTTCTATGAGGCTGTTTCCCCACCCACCTATCCACCCCTTCCCGCCATCCTACACTTGGGCATTGAGCCTTGGCAGGACCAAGGGCTTCATCTCCCATTGGTACCCAACAAGGCCATCCTCTGTTACATATGCAGCTGGAGCCACGGTCTGTCCATGTGTACTTTTTGGATGATGGTTTAGTCCCTGGGAGCTCTTCTTGGTTGGTATTGTTGTTATTATGGGGTTGCAAACCCCTTCAGCTCCTTCAATCCTTCCTCTAACTCCTCCAATGGGTTCTCTGTTCTCAGTTCAGTGGTTGGGTGCAAGCTTCTGCCTCTGTATTTGTCATGCTTCTTTCACAGTATTTCTATATCTCCTTTACTTCTAAAAGATCATAGCATTTTATTTCCCTCCTCAATACCTGAAAGTATTGAACCCATACTTTACAATCTCCGTTGTGATATCAGCTGTCATCCTTGCACTTGACTCTCTGAAGATATTTCCTCCGTCTGATTTGAGATTTTCTTTTAGTTTTGAACATACTATTTGAAGATTAGGATTTGTTGCTGTTGGTCTCAGCATCCTAAATGTTTGCTTCTGCTATTTGTTTTGGAAAATTCTTGGCCATTCTTACTTGAGATATTCTTCTGTTACTCTCTTCTCTTTCTGATGTTCCAATGAAGGAAAAATATGTTTCAATATTTACCCACAGTCCTTAATCCCTGCCCCATTGCTCTTCTCTTTACCTTGCATTTCAAGAAGGGTATTTTGATCTGTCATCAAGTTCAGTTCTTGTTGCACCCCCGCCCGCTGTTTAATCAGGTCAAATCTGATGAAATCATAAATACATTTGTTATTTCTATTTTCCATTGCATTGTTTTTGTGCTTGTTTCTGAACTTACCTTCAATTCTTTTTCACAGTTTCCACATCTCTGCTTTTATTAGCCATCTTGTCTTGCAGTTTCCAATAGAGCTCATAAAAATAGTAATCCCTGATATTTTAATTCTAACTATCTAGTAATTTCTACATCTCCGAGTCATATAAGAATCAGATTCTAGTGCTTGATTTGTTCCTTTAAACTTTAGTTCCTTCTTTCTCCCACCTCTTACAATTTTTCTTGGGCACACATTTTGAACTGGGTAGTAGGAATTGAAGTGTATGAATTTATGTGATGTGTAAAGACTTATGTGGATGTTATTTGAAAATGTCTGTTTAATGTTTGCTGTAACTTAGGCTCTGGAGGCTACAAATGATCCTACTGTATCTGGTTTGGTCTCCTGCTGATTTCAGACCAAGAGTTCATCAGAGTGAATCTGTATCTTATGGTTGATTCACCTTCAATCTACCATTTTCTAGAGCCTTATCTTTGAGAAAAAGTGCGACATCTGATTATTTGGGGACTAGAGCTTGGCTATGCATATGTCTTGATTCTGTCCATCATTACGGAGTTTGCTGAAGTAGAAGTGCCACCAAACATGTCAATTTCTTGATTGAGCACAATGGCATTCCTTTTATGTGTTTAAAGCTCTACCTTTACAGATGAGAGAGAAACCCTGGATAGGCTGGAACAGGAATAGTTTCCTTTTATAAATAAAGGTTCTGGAAAATATCATCTTCTTCTTCCCTGGAGAATTTGGCTTTGTTGTACAGAAGCTATAGATCAGTGGTTCTCAACAAGCTGGTGACCCCTTTTGGGGGATTGCATATCAGATATCCTGCCTATCAGACATTTATATTCTAATTCATAGCAATAGCCAAATTAGAGCTATGAAATAGCAATAAAATAAATACTATAGTTTGGATCACCACTACCTGAGAGCTGAAATATAATGTTATAGCATTAGGAATGTTTAGAACCACTTCTCTAGATATAGTAATCATTCCTCTTATGCTCATCAAGAGCCAGAAGGGATCTCATTTTCTTATATTTTCATTGGGGATGTGTTAGCTTTCTTGGAACTCTATATCAGAAGGTCCATAAACTAAACTTCCATGTAGTCTTCAGGAGTTTCTGTCTTGGTCTTTCCAGAAATGCCTGAAAATTATCATTTCGTTGTGCCCACCTCTGTGACTTTAAGATGTCTCTTCCATACAGGTAGAACTGATCTCTGTGGTCTGCGTACACACGCAGTTCCTGATTTTGGGGTAACTGTATGCTTGATGATCTCATTTAGCCAGCAATAAAAGTAAACTATTCACGTTCAGTTTCTACAGCTCTTTCTCATAGCGGCAGGGGTGGTTCTCTCCAATCTGTGTCAAAGTTAGCACCAGAAGTCCACAGATCCATTGCAGCTTCATTCATGGTCAACAATCAGGGAATCCTTGCAAACATATACCAATGCACATTTGAACAGATAAAAACATTTTGGTATAACCATATACCAATACCAATGGCATGGAGAAATGAAACATGAGAGCATAAAGGGGGTGAATGAAAGCAAAGACTAATGATCTACATGCAATCATTTTGTATGCTAATTAGACTTTAATACAAAATCTGCTTTATATATGATTCTGTTTATAGATTATTAAAGAACAGAACATAGATTATAATGTTAGAAAGTGACTCGAGGACATCTCAGATAATGTATAGTAGTTTGATTAAATGGGAGTAATAGAGGTATCATCATCCCTGACTTTAAGCTGTATTATAGAACAATAGAAATAAAAAATACTCCCTGGTATTTGCATAAAGACAGACAGGTTGATCAATGGAATCAAATCAAAGCCCCAGAAGTAAATCCACATACCTATGGACATGATTTTTAAGAAAGAAGCCAAAATTATCCAGTGGAAAAAAGAAAGCATCTTTAACAATTTGTGCTAGTCTAAATGGATGTAGAAGAGTGCAAATGCATTCATATCTATCACTCTGCACAAAATTCAAGTACAAATTGATCAATGATCTCATCACAAAACCAAATACACTAAGCCTGATAGAAGGAAAAGTAGGGAATGCTTTTGAATATATTGGAGTAGGAGTCAACTTCTGAACACCTGTAGCATAGACACTAAGATCAACAGTTAATAAATTGACTGTCATGAAACTGAAAAGCTTCTTTAAGGCAAAGGACACTGTCAGCAGGACAAATTGGCAGCCTACAGAATAGGAAAAAAAATCTTCATCAACCCCACATCTGACTGAGGGCTGATTTCAAAAATATATTAAGAACACATTAGACATCATCAGACCCAACAACTGAGACCCAAAAGGACATGCATGGTATGTGCTCATGAATAAGTGGATATTAGCCAAAAAAAAAAAAAAAAAAAGCAGAACACCCAGGATACCTCAGAACACCTCAGAACTCAGAAAGATTAACAAGCCAAAGGGCCCAAGTAAGGAAGGTTCAGTCCCACTTAGGAGAGAGATAAAAACAGTCACAAGAGTGAGGAAGGAGGGAAGGACTTGGGTGGGAGAGGGGACAGGGAGGGAAAGAGGGGTCCATTATCAGGTATTAAGAAAAGAAACTGGGTTGGGGATTTAGCTCAGTGGTAGAGCACTTGCCTAGCAAGTGCAAGGCCCTGGGTTCGGTCCCCAGCTCCGAAAAAAAAGAAAAAAAAAAGAAAAGAAAAGAAACCGAAGCCCTGAGGACCAGTAGAAAGAATGGAAACAGGCAACCTTGGGGAATGGGAGGTGGGGGTGTCCCTCCAGAATATATCAGAGACCTGAGAGGTCAGAGACTCTCAGGACTCAAAGGGAGGGACCTTAGATGAAGTGCCCTGCAGTGGGGAGAAGGAACTTGTGAAGCCTACCTCCAGCAGAAAGACAGGGCATCAAGTGAGGGATGGGGTTGCCATCCCACAGTCAAAAACTTTGACCTATAATTGTTCCAGTCTGTAAGAACTGCAGGGACAAAAATGGAGAAGAACCTGAAGAAAAGGAGGTCCAGTTACAGGCCCAAAGAGGGATCTAGCTCAGGGGGAGTCCCCAAGGCCTGGCATATTACTGAAGTTATGGAGTGCTCACAAAAAGGGGTCTGTCATGACTGCCCTCTAAAAGACCCAACAAACAGCTGAAGGAGTCAGATGCAGATATTTGCTCCCAGTAAATAGACAGAAGCTGCTGACTCCTGTGGTTGAATTGAGGAAAAGCTGGGAAAGGCTGGGAAAGAGGGTGACCCTGTAAGAGGAACAGCAGTCTTGATTGACCTGAACATTCCCCCACCCTGAGATCTCTCAGACACTGGACTACCAGCTGGGCAGGACACATCAACTGATTTGAGGCCCCAACACGGACTCTTTGTTATAGATTCAGTCAGAGAATGTGCCCCTAACCCACAAGAGAATGTAGGCCCCAGGGATAGGGGGCTCTGGTGGGTTGGTGAGTAAGGGGTTGAGGACATCCTCATGAAGATGGCGGAGTGGGTGAGAGAGGAGGTATGGTATGTAGAACAGTCAGAGGGCAGACTAGGAGGGGGATAGAATCAAAAGTGTAAAATAAAGATTGAGTAGAATTTTAAAAAATGGGGTGCAGATCTACATAGAGAGTTCTCAGCACCTACCCAGCCACAAATCTTTTGACCTACAATTCATTCTGCCTACAGGACGTGCAGGGGTCAAGATGGAGCAAAAATTGAGGAAATGGTCAACCAATGACTGGTCTAGATTGAGACCCATGACATAGGAAGCCCCGCTCTGTTTCTGTCAATGATATTCTGCTCTACTTCCAGGCAGGAGCCTAGTATAAGCGTCGTGAGAGAGGCTTTACTTAGCAACTGATAGAAACAGATGCAGAGACCCATAGCCAGACATTAGCAGAGCTCAGGGAGTCTTGTAGAAGATGGGGAGGAAGGATTATAGGAGGCAGAGGGTCCAAGGACAGAAGAAAACCTATAGCATCAACTAACCTGGGTCCATAAAGCCTCTCAGAGATTGAACCACCAACAAGAGAGCATGCATGGGACAGACCTAGGCACTCTGCACATACGAAATAGTTGTGTAGTTTGGTCTTCACGTTGGACTCCTAACAATAGGAAAAGGGGCTGTCTCTGACTTTTTTGCCTGCCTTTATTGGCTTCTTTTGTGACCTTTTCCCCTAACTAGGCTGCCTTGTCTAGCCTTAACAGCAGAAGATTTACTTAGTCTTATTGCAACTTGATATACCAAAGCTGGTTGATGTCCAGTGGAAGAGGAATAAATGGGGAAGTAGGGAAAGGTGACTGAGAGGAGAGGAAGGAGTGGAAACTGTAATCTGTATGGAAAGTAAAGTAAATCAATTATTTAAAAAAAAGATATACTAGATATTAAATCAATGTCTTTTTTTTCTTGGATATTTTTAAATTTGCATTTCAAATGTTATTCCCTTTCCTGGTTTCCCATTCATAAGCCCCCTATCCTATCCCTCCTCCCCATTCTTCTATGGGGGTGTTCTCCCTCCCCAACAACTCCCTTTCCTGCCCTGACATTCCTCTACATTGATGGTCCAGCCTTGGCAGGACCAAGGGTTTCTCCTCCCATTGGTGCCCAATAAGGCCATCCTCTGCTACATATGCAGCTGGAGCCATGGGTCTGTCCATGTCTTTGGGTAGTGGTTTAGTCCTGGGGAGCTCTGGTTGGTTGATATTGTTCTTATGGGGCTGCAAACCCCTTCAGCTCCTTCAATCCTTTCTCTAACTCCTCCAATGGGAACTCTGTTCTCAGTTCAATGGTTTGCTGCTAGGATTCGCTTCTGTATTTGCCACATTCTGGCTAAGCTTCTCAGGAGATGGCTATATCAGGTTCCTGTCAGCATGCACCTCGTGGCTTAATCACTACTGTCTAGGTTTGGTGGTTGTATATATTTGGTGTGGATCCCCAGGTGGAGTAGGCTCTGAATGGTCATTCCTTCAGTCTCTGCTCCAAAATTTGTCTCTATATCTCCTCCTATGAATATTTTTATTCTCCCTTTTAAGAAGGACTGAAGCATCTGCACTTTTGTCATCCTTCTTGAGCTTCATGTGGTCTGTGGATTGTATCTTGGGTAATTTGAGATTTTGGGCCACTATCCATTTATCTGTCAGTGCATACCATGTAAAGAGAACCCTGCATTCAGGAAACATACCTCAGAGACAAAGACAGACACTACCTCAGAGTAAAAGACTGGAAAACAACTTTCCAAGCAAATGGTCTGAAGAAACAAGCTGGAGTAGCCATTATAATATCAAATAAAATCTATTTTCAACCAAAAATTATCAAAAAAGATAAGGAAGAACACTTCATATTCATTAAAGGAAAAATCCACCAAGGTGAACTCTCAATTCTAAATATCTATGCTCCAAATGCAAGGGTTCCTACATTCATAAAAGAAACCTTACTAAAGCTCAAAACACACATTGCACCTCATACAATAATAGTAGGAGATTTTGACACCCCATTCTCATCAATGGAGTGATAATGGAAACAGAAACTAAACAGAGACATAGGGAAACTAACAGAAGTTATGGGCCAAATGGATTTAACAGATATTTATAGAACATTTCATCCTAAAACAAAAGAATAAATCAATATTTCTATAAATCTGATTATGACTTTTAAAAAATTATATTGTGAAATGATGTATTTACGTTCTGATAGTAAACATTTAAAATATTTTGGAATACTTGATTTGTAGGATTTTCAAAAATCACTTCCAAATTATTTAGAGATAATTTTGTTCAAGAAAAATGGATTTGATATTAAGATATATAAAACTGAAGTACCTAAATAAATAAGTGATTGAATATTGGAATATTGCATAGCTAAGAATTGGTTGGATTATTTTTGTTTGTTTGCTTTTGTTTTGCTTTCAAGACAGGGTTTTTCTGAGTAGCCTGGGTTGTCTTAGAACTCACTCTGTAGACTAGGCTAATCTGGATCTCATTTGATACCAGTCTCTGCCTCTCCAGTGCTAGGACTAAAGGCATAAACCACCACCACCAGGCCAGGTTATTGTGAAGGCAACCATTCTCTACAAATGGATTCATACATATGCTGCCTCTTTCAACCAAAGTTGCTAAGGTGTTACTTTTATAGAAACTGATAAATAAATTATAAATTCATATTAAAATGCAAAGAACAAGTATAGTCTTGAGAAAATATAAGACTAATATCAGAGCATTTGCATGGCCTGACATCAAGTTTTACAGTTACAATACTCAAGGCAGTATGTGTTGGTCAAAAAAGAGACCACCACATATTACATATTGAATTTTTTTTTCTTTTCTTTTTTTCGGAGCTGGGGACTGAACCCAGGGCCTTGCGCTTGCTAGGCAAGCGCTCTACCACCGAGCTAAATCTCCAACCCTGCATATTGAATTTTTAATGTATGACAAACTTTCCATCTAACGGAATAAAAACAATTGATAATATTTAAAATAAGAGATACATTATCAACAAGACAGAGGGGAAACCATATGCTAATGCAAGTTTTTTACCTGTAGGAGGTGTGCCTGCCATGAGTCAATAAGATTTCAAGGAGAAAAATGTAAATCATCTAAAGGAGAGTTTTAATAAAACATAGAAAAATTAAGAAAATCTTGATAAGAAAAATTTTATTAAAATGCTTGTTTTTAAAATGAAAACAGGGAGACAAATCTGTTTAAAATATGTATAAATGAGAAACAATTGTTTGTAGATCGTAGTAAGTATATTCTATAGGAAGTCAGGCAACCTAATTAAAAAATCAACAAAAGTTTCCAGGAAATTTTTACATAGAGGACATGAAGTTGTCTTTCTAACACACTAGAACTTATCAGTCATGAGAGCAATGCATCTAATAACCATTTTTAGGATCTACAACTTGCCTATTGAAATAGATAACATGAAAATAGGTCCAGGCCCAGCGTTCCCAACTTCTCCATGATGTACAGAAACTAAGCTCTAATAGATTATGTGATTCAAACTAGAACCATTATTTTGGGAAATTCCCTGATATTATCTACCAAGGCTAATTGTACTTGGAACCTGTGACTTAGAATCGTCACATCTCAATATGTTTTCAAAGGTAAATGTGTTCATATCTACATAAACATACATCTAAAATGATGTTCACGACTTTATTATTGCCAACAGCTGAAAACTGGCCCCAGCACCAATGAATAACGGCTGAGTGCATGAAAATTATTTGTTGCAATCACACAATGGAACGTCTAGATGGACACATCTCATGCATCTACTTTTGCATGAAAGAAGTCGGACACACAAGGGAACATAAAGTATAATTTCATCCATACCAAGGTCAAACGCAGACCTTTTGTTAGATATTAAGTAGTGGGCTTATGGAAGAGTTTATTTTGGTTCTAATAACTATTGTACTGCTTGATGTGGATGTTTTTCCAGTGAAATTCTCAGTTAGTGAAACATCTTCAGGTTATGCATTTAAGATGTATACATGTGTACTGCAATAAAAGTTTATAACAACATACTAAAAGAATCTGGGCATGGGAGAATAAAACATCTGAGATTGGAAAAGAGAAAAGAACCTATGAGTAGGAGTGTGAATGTGGATTGCAGTCCCAAAAAAATTACCCTAAAGGTTTCAATTAATACTGATTGACTATAAAGAAAAGTCACTTCCAGACATTCACACCTAACAGAATCAATGATGTAAATGATTGTCAGAGTTGATATTTTCTGAAAGCTGACAAGAGTGACTTATTTCCTTTGTTATCTGTCTTTCCCATGGGTTCCAAGCTTATGCTGGTGGTGTTGTACTCTAGAATAGCGGTTTTGAAAAATGGTGTTATTGTATTCTAGAATAGTGGTTTTGAGAAATGCTAGACCATATGTGCAGTTTCTGCCTATCAGCACATCTGACTGAATGAGTACCTTTACCCCTATATCGATGGAATTTCCCTACCTAAGAATTATTGTAATGCTAACCCCGAATTTAAATTTGAGATGCGCTTCTAAGACATAATAGTTTTGGCGGTCTTAAGCAATGTGATTGGTTCAATACCGATCTTGCCACTTGCTTACAGCCCATTTACCTCAAAATCCAGCTCAATTTCTATCTCTTCTATGTCATTTTTTGTAATTGCTTCAACTTGTTTAAAGGCAGTGTGAACAAGGAGAACTCTCTGGAAATTTGGAGCACATGATGTCTAGGTGTTAATAGAGCTTCATTAAAAAGAAAGTTTTATGGCACCTAAGAATTTTCACTTTATGAATTAGCATTTAATTAATATATTATCATGGTATTTAATTATGACCTTGTTAAGAAATAGCCAAGATATTTCTCAGTGCCTTCACACAGTGAATATTATCTTTCTTGCTCATAGCATAGCCCGAGGCAAATCCAGGTCATTTTTGCATAATCTATAAACAAAGAATAAACTTTATTTTTCATACGAACCTGTTTGTACTTTGATAAAGTGACCATATCTGTGACACAACAAGAACATACTTGTCTCCTAGCTGTCCCTTTCTACTCCTTTTGTTTGGTGTCTTTTCAGTTCTCAGCATATGATCATTTCCTAAATTATATTTATTCTTTACATGCTTTCTATATTTTTTAAAAAAAACTGTTTTCCATGATCAATTATTTTTAAAAACTTCTTCCTTAGCAATACAGAGTAATGTAAACAAAATGCATTTATTTAAACAACAGGCAGGAGATAATTACCTAATGTGTACAGGTGGTAATGACAGACTTTTGGAAAGCTACAGGAAGGAGCTGTCTGTGGAAA
The DNA here is from genome assembly GCF_021556685.1 of Rattus norvegicus. Lineage (NCBI taxonomy): Eukaryota > Metazoa > Chordata > Mammalia > Rodentia > Muridae > Rattus > Rattus norvegicus. The sequence continues at coordinate 12,939,730 of NC_141534.1, read as the reverse complement.
TGAGTTCTCTTTCAGTGAGAATGATTTGATAATCTTTGCCAGAACATGCAAAATTTTTCAGAAGAAAGGCTAAGCAAAATTCTAGTCAATTTCTGAGTATGTGCACATCTGACAGCTTCTCTTTCTAGATTTTATTGATGAGACTGAATGCACTAAGCAATAAAGTACTCTGGATTTCTTGTTGATTGTCATTCGATATGATTCTTTTCTAGCATTAGCAAATCCCAGAGATAGTATAGAGGAAGGCCACAGTCAGCCTGGTGCCCGGTATGTCTACCAGCCTCTGGAAGACCTAGGGCCATGGAAGAACTAGAGCCATTGAATAAGGTATACCATAGGAAGCCAGTTTTCCTTAGTTAATCTCTCTCTGGGGACTTTCTTTAACAGAGTCAGAATTTCTGTTGCTCCTACCATAAATGGATCTATATCCAGAAAAATCACCTCAAATGCTATTGTGCTCTATAAGAATTATTTTGCGGACTGGAAAGGTGGTTAGAAAATAAAGCCCTTTCTGTACAAGCATATGGACCCGGGTTTTGATCACTTGCACACATAAACATCCAAGCACCTATAATCCCAGCTAAGACAACACTTGTTAGCCAACTTGTCTTGCCAAATGGCTGAGCTCCTGGTTCAGTGAGAGACCTTATCTCAAAAAACAAGATAGAATGCACTAGCAAAACACAGCTAACATTGACCTCTGGCCTCCCTTGTACCCACACCCATATGTATATCACCCCCCAACACACACCACCACCACCACCATTGTTACATAAACATGCACACAAAATAATTATGTTCACACTCTCATAGTTTAGCCTCACCCATCTAGGCTCTATCAATTGAGTTATTCATTTTGTATTACTATCTGTCTACTCAAAAGAATACTTTGCATTCGGGTTTTGTTAGAAGAAAGCAACTGGTTAAAAACCCAGCTCATGTTCAAAGTCAAGAGTCTAACCTCAAAGGAAGATGTTAGGTATAATAGGGCAGTCTTCATGACCTCATGTTGTTTTTAACTTTCTAAAAAACCGTATAGATTAATAAATATTTATAGCTTTTATGGCATTCTGGGCTTTTTCATTATAGAGAAATAGAAGCTCTTCTGTAAACATGGAGTGTGTTACACAAGGTCATTCAAATATTAAACTGCAGAATGTAAGTCTTTGGCTCCTAGTCCTATATTTATTTTAGTACAGTACATTAAACAGTAGTTTGAACAAATAGAGAGATAGAAACTGAGAGGAAGGAACAAAGCAATAAAGAGAAGAGATAAAAGGTAAAAGGAAAATATGCAATCAATTTCCACTGTGCCGAGAGTATCTACAAAGTACTGAGCTCTTTGTGAATAGACTGTGTGCTATGCCACCTGTCATATGTCATATTGTTATGGTCTCAGAACAACTAGAAACAAAGTCATTTGTAGCCAAACAATCAGAGGCTTAAAGAGAGGTAACCTAGCAATTGGTGGAACTGACCTAGAATTCAAGTCTTTCAGTTAAGTCTACCATTGTTACATGTTGCTTCACTAAAATATTCAAGGAACCTGTGTGTGTGTGTGTGTGTGTGTGTGTATGTGTGTGTGTGTGTGTGTGTGTGTGTGTGTGTGTGGATTTAACATAGCAACATGTGCAAAAAGTATTCCATCTATGGTCTGGGTTTTCCCAAGGCTAGTGTGGTTGGAAGCTTTGTCTCTAGGAACATGTTATTGGGGAATTCTGTAGAGGGTATAATGGGCAGGGTTTTGTTTTGTTTGTTTTTTTTTTTTTTTTTGTGTGTGGCATGTCCAAGGTTCATGCTCTCCACAAGACTAAGCCTCTTTAGTTTTCATAAGAGGGTTGCTATAAGAAGTACAATTCTGGGCCAGTCTAAGAGGATTTCTTAGTTTCTCAGCTGTGAGAAGAATCTTTTCACTCCTGCAGGTGTTTTTGCCATTGCTAGACAACTTGAGATGAGGCAGACAAGGCTCATCCTGCACCCTAGAGCTTGCGCTATGCCACTGGACTCTCTAGAACTATTGAGCGAACCTTTCTTCTTCACTAGCTCACATGTCTCAGGCATTTCATTATAGCCATTAAACTAATATATATATATTTAGCTATCTGTAGATAGGAAAATATAAAATCTGTATGATGTTAATTTAAAAATATTATACAAAAGGTTGATACTTTTGATTGCTTTTATCACATTACCTAAGAATTAGGATGTTATTTTTTTCTCATATATTCACTTAATTCAAAGAGATACTCAACTTATAGCTATCATGTACGAGCTTCCTAAAAACCAAGCACAACAAATCTGCTCCACAAATTTACAGCCTAATATAGAAGAGAGATAAAGTTCTGGGATTTAGAATGGGAAAGGAGAAGAATACTGCTTGAGAATTCAGTTAAATTGTAGGCATTCGGGAAACGTATTTGTCTCCTCTTCTCTGTAGATATTACATCCCAAGACCACACAACACAGTAAATAGCTAAACCCATAGGTGGTATCGGATTCTATTTATGTATGTTTGCTAAATATATGTATATATGTATATATATATGGATATATAAAAATATGTATGATATATATAGATATGCCTTTCAAAATTAGCTCATTGTAATATATATTGTAAAATATTAACAACAATAATTAATAATGAAATAGGATAATGATCTCAACATGTTATAAGAATACACATGAATATGGTTTTTCCCTCCTGTACTTTCACCATTTTTAAAGGAAATACTTCATGGCTCACTTTTGGCATACTTGAATTGCTAACACAACTGTTTTTTCCCCTTGCGATCATTATTGTGATGAGCTGCAGAATAGTCTATGACCAAGATGGTGATGCAGTGACTAGTGGATGTGTTGCCTGTACAGTGCAGATACACTCCACAAGGAGGAGAGGACTGATTTGTGTGCTACACGAGAAGAACAAGAACGGCACAGGATTTCACTCAACTACCCACAAGAGAATACAGCTCAGATTTGTAAGTCATTTCTGGAACTTCCGATTTAACATTTTAAGAGTATTGATTATGAGTCATGAAAATCCCGAGTAATTAGTGACTAAAAACACTTTCTGTAAAGTCCTCTAAGAGGGTCTGATGGTATGTTCTCTACCTTAGAGAAAAAAAGGACAAATAGAAGACATTGTTGAAGCTGGAAAATACAGATATTGGGTTGGTGCACAAGTAGGTGGGAGTAGTGTCTGCCTGAACATTGAGTGTAGAGGAGAAGGAGGACAAAGGACAAGGAAAACAGGTAAAAGAACAAGTTAATTTGGAGATATTTTGGTTGTTAATTTATGTACATACCAGAAAACCAGATGATATGACATTTGCGGATGACTGCCGGTACGCAGGTGAGGTCAGGTGGAATTTAAGGCTAGAGCCTGTGATTGGGCAATGGAAAAAGAAGGCGGGCTCAAAGTTTTAGAGAGGGGACAGAGAGACAGAGAGACAGAGAGACAGACTGACTGACGAGAGATGGAGGAAGAAAATGAACCAGATCGACCTGGCCTGAAATAGCCACAGGTAGCTATGGATATCGTAGAAGGTTAAGAGAATAATGTAGGACACATTTATCCAATCGAGGTATGCAGCTTGTATCAATATCAATAGAGTTTTGAGTTCTTTGTGTGGGCATTTTGGGGCCTGAGGATTTACTGTTAGAAATCTGGCTGTTAAATTACAACCCTCTGGAGTTTTCATTTACAGGGTTAGAGGTTTAGAGTCAATGGTAGCCAGTCTAGGCAGGCTAACTGCAGGAGATGGATGGCGTGAGAGTGCGGAGTGGTTCGGAGGCGAGCTAATCACGGGAACCTAGGAAGACCAAGGCGGTGGTCAGACTGCAGTGCTGGTGTGTAGTCAGACATAGTGTGGATTGTTTTTTAATAACTGTACACTACAGACATTAGTAAGCATTTATATCTATCTTTCCCATTTGTAATACAAACATCCCCAAGAAATCTAATGAATTTAAGACATCACTATCCTCTGAATCATTCATCTTCCTTATCGGGGTTCTGTTCATTCCTGGATAATTCTAACTTCTCAACGTCTTACCTCATACCTAGCTCTTTTTCCTCAGTATTTGCAAAGTTTCCTGGGTTGTAGGTACTGCGTCTCTAGACATACGCACCTGAATCTTATTATCTAGCTGTTTCATAACCTCTCATACTGACAACAATGTAGGTCTCATTCAGCCACCATTGTTTCCTCTGCTCTACGAGGTATCTTTCCTGGTCCTCTATGGATCAGTCCTCACTGATATGGCTGCTACACTGTCATGACCTTATGCTGTTATTCTATTGTTTCACAAAGCTGCTACAACCACAGAACAGATGATTCAGGGTTAATTCCATCTGCTCTGTTTTGGCTACCACTTGAAATGGTGCTACTATGTCCTCCTGGGGATTTCTTCTTATCGTCCTTCTGTCAGTGAGTGGGGAACTGGCTCTAGCTCGACTACACTTAGCTCTTTCACAAGCTAGTGCAGGGTAAGCCTCTGAGTGTTATTATTGGCCCTACCTGGCTTTCCACTGCACAGGTCCCCTACAGGATAAGATTTGTATGAGTCACCTTTTTCATTATCACTGTGATCCAATACCTGGGAGAAACAATGAATGTGGAAGAAGATTTATGTTTCCCATGGATTCACTCGGTCAATACTCTTGGCTCCTTCTGTGGGACAGAACATCACGGTGGTGAGAACATGTAGCTAAACACCATGATATCTCTCTCCTTACCATTTCCTTTTTAATTATGTGTATTCATGTAGTGTGTGAAAGATGAGGCATTTGCATATTATGAACTCTCTCTCTGTGGTGTGTGTGTGTGTGTGTGTGTGTGTTGTGTTGGTGTCAGAGGAAAACTCGGGAGAGGAAAACTTCTTCTACCAAGCACATCTAGGGAATACAATAAATTCTGGTCATCAGGCCTGGTAGCTCATACCTTTGCCTACTGAGCTAACTCAACGACCCACTTTTGTCCCTATTTGGCCGTCTACCTTGACGCACAAGACTTCCTCTTCATTGGGATGAATTTTCTTCCCGAGGTCTCAGACAAATTCCCGTCCTTATTTAATTTTTTGCTCTTGGCACATGGTACTTGTTAGGATCTACATAGTCAAATAAGCCCCAACCCCAGTGTTGATTGAATCACTGTTACTTTCAAAGGATGGCGCTTGACACGCATAAGAGCTAATAGCTGTGGAGAGATTGGATAGGAACCAGGCAACATCCCGTATCTCTGGGCTCACTGCAGTTCAGTTGTATTACAGGTAAAGGTATTAAGTAAAGGGCTGGTGTTGTAGCCCAGTGGTCCCTAGCACACACATGTCTAGGCTTCATGTCCAATGCTCTAAGACAATAGATTAAACCTAGAAGAAGAATATCGCTTAAGATGCTGCCGCCCTGTACTAGCTTCCATTGATTGTGTTTTTGCTCTATCTTATTTTATATTTATAAACATGGAATTCATTTATCTATTTAAAAATTTTACTTCTATGTGTGCGTGCATACTATATATAGACATTACTGTGTGTCTCAATTATCTCTGCTGAAAGTCAAAAGGCTATTACCGTTCTGCTCTAATAAGGCCCTGTTAAAAAGCCAGGAGCAGCTACCAGATGGAGGTCTAAGTACCTGGGAAGAATTAAAAGTCTTTTCTTGAACTTGCTCTATATCACTACTCCTTGAGGTGACTGGAATAATTACCCTTCTGTGCTATTCAAAGTGTCCCTAAGTAGAATGGGTGATGTAAAAGACAGGGTCAAAAAAAAATTTAAAGTGATTACTGTTCTTATGGGGAAATTCCATATTAAAAATATGTACATTTTTCTCTTTAAATGAATTCATGTCTACTTTCAAAGACTAAAACTAAAAAATTTAAAAGAATACTCGAGTCCTCGACCACCCACTTCCAAAATGAATTCAGCGCAGTCAGTTTGGCCTGTTTTAAGGAGTCAGACACCATTTGGAACATAAGACTTGGAGTTTGAAAGTAATTTAGAGAATCCACAGGAAGTGGTCCAGAGACTGGGTAATGAGAGAGGCTTAACATTGATCTGGGTTGCTACTCCCACACTTCCTTTCCTTTTAGCTTTATGAGTTTGACCTCCTTACCCAATTGTCTGTTGCCTTTAACTTTTAAGGAATCTATTTTCTTCTTTTGTTCCTTAGCCTCTCTTATGCTCAGCCATTGTTAGTCTTCAGGTTTCCTGTTAGATGTTTCTTTCAACCACCCAGGAAGCCTACTGTGAGCGAAATTTGTTCTCATGCAGCTGGTGATTTTGGAATCTGAGGATAAATCGAAGGGGATCACAGCAAATTTAAGAGCGCTTAACCATTACCACTTTAACCGTAGTGAAAGCTTCTTTCTATTGATGGTTGGAAGTGAGGAGCAAGTTTTCCAAATTGGAACCACTGTGTTGTGGTCAGACCCCATGTCACATCGTCCGTTTCCCTGAATTGCCTTCTCCATATGGACATTTTTAAGGTAAATATTTAGACATTCCAACATTCACACCAACCCATTGTCTTCACTCTTTTGCTAGAGAATGATACCTAATTCAGCACTTAACCAATGGGGGACTTCGATGCTCCTTTTTCTAATACCAGAAATAGCCAGACTGAACTGAACCCGTGGATTGACAAGGCCTCCTGGAAAGCCTGACTGGGGAAGAGCAGTGAATTGATAACTAAAGAGCGTTGCTCGTGCTCAGTGTGCCGTGTTTATAAAAATATTATCAGTAGAGCACATTTTTAATCTAGTGAGTATTTGGCAGCAGCGCTGAAATCCTTTCCCGCAGAGCATCAAGAATGACTTTAAATAAACAGAGCCAGCAGCCAGGAAATGCAGACTTCAGCAGATTTACAGCAGTGAGTGATAGCTACCAAAAGGCTCTTATCCCGGGTTGGAGTTAAATAATTTACTCCTCACCACCATTAAATGTTTTAAAATTATCTCCATGAGTGTGTGTGTGTGTGTGTGTGTGTGTGTGTGTGTGTGTGTGTGTGTGTGTGTTTCCTATGCAATTATTCCTTCTTACCACTCTTGACGCTAAATCCTAAAAATGGATCATGGTTCTCTCTATGTTAATTATTAGTATACAATTTGCCCATCAGTTTAACTGCTCTTTCTAGAACGTTTTTTAACCAATTAGTAACCAAGCGCTACTAACTAAAAAAGATAGAATGAGTCCTTTAACTTGAAAGCTGGATGAACACACAGGCTGTTTGGTTTTCTAGTTGAGGCTTCTAACAACATAGACCGTTTGCTGCATCTGTCCGTAGTATATCAGTTATTCATATGCTTTTGTTCTTAACACGTGTTTAACAAAATAAGAAATACAACATTCTTAATTTATTCATATTTATTTTACCCACAGAGAGATCTTATTTGTTCTTATATTTCTTTCTTGTAATTGAAGACATTTACACACTATCTCTTACACTGAAATATTGTTCAAATTTTATATTTCAATTACAATTCTCAAGTTTATCTACTCAGGTTTGTGCAGCAAACCCTTTACTATAATTCATAAAAATCTACCAGGCTTGAACCATATGTAATACTGGCCGACACGTAGTTTGTGTCTAATATAAGTACAAGGTTATTAATGTTATCCTGACATTCTTCAATAGAATCCAAAAGATGGAATGAGCCTACGTAACCTAATTCAGTGTCACGTGAACCTACATAATGTCTTTTCTAAGAATACCCTATCTGTATTGGAGTCAGAATTTTGGCAGTAATAATTCAGTGTTGTGTGTTGCATCTCCGACTTCACCAGTGTAAGGAAAAGTATACTCACGTTTATGTGCATAAACCCTGGCCTCAAAAAGTTAACTAACTGGTTAGTTTTCCAGAAAGTCTAGAGCAACAAGCTGGACTTCATCTCTGTTTCTGAACCCAGTGTACATACTGTAACACCACCAATAAAAAAGATTAAGTCTAGCCTGCAGTGGGACTAGCTTTCAAGCTTGGTCTGTGTACATGGGATGTGTGTATTCTTTAATTCGTGGCATAAAAATACAAAACTAAAAATACAATCAACTTACAGAAACTTTTCCGTTTCACGAGGTTCCGTTTATTAATTGTTGATCTCAGTGTCTGTGCTAATGGCGTTCTGTTCAGGAGGTCTTCTGTGCCAGTGAGCTCAAGGATGTTCTCTACTGATCTCATAGATCAGTGCCTGATTCAGCTGTCCTCAAAGAATCATCCTCCTGCGGTAGATTGGAGCAAATACAGAGAAACACAGCCAGGAGAGAGAGAGAAAGAGGGAGAGAGGGAGAGAGGGAGAGAGGGAGAGAGGGAGAGAGGGAGAGAGGGAGAGAGAGAGAGAGAGAGAGAGAGAGAGAGAGAGAGAGAGAGAGAGAGAGAGAGAGAGAGCGCCCTTGGGACACGGTTCTAAATAGGATGTCTCCATCAAATTTCTCCCTTCAGGAAACTCCATGGAAGGGGATGGAACGAGCACAGGAGCCAGAGACAGGGAGGACACCAGAACAAGTCCCTCTGAAATCTAAATTAATCGAGCAAAACTCCTATGAACTCACAGAGGCTGAAACAGCAAGCACAGGGCTGACATGGTTCTGCACAGGTCCTATGACTATACATTGGAGCTTCCAGTTTAGTCTTCTTAGGGGATCCTGTGTGAGCAAGTGAGCCTCCGATTTTTAGCTCCATTGTTCAGGCTCTATCCGTCCTGTTGGTTTGCCTTGTCCTATTTCAGTGGGATGTCTTTTGTTTTATCTTACTTTATTTAATTTTGTTATGTTTGGTTGTTAACTCTTAGAAGCCTGTTCTTTTTTAATAAGAGACAGATAGGGAATTAGTCTGAATGAGAGTGGAATTGGAGGGGAACTGAGAGGAGTAGAGGGAGGGGTGTTAGCAGTCAGGCATCTCCATAGCTAGCCCAAGGGACCTGATGACAGCAGAGCCATCAGGCATCTCCAGGTCAGCCCCAGGGTTCTGGCAACAACAGGACATATCATCACTAAGTGCCCAGAGGGGGTCACATCTTATGTCTTCCTATACAGATGATCACATCCCCAATAAAAGAAAGTGCTTCGACTTCTCCTTCCCTTCTTCCCTATGGCAATCTGTGCTACTTCACCAATTTTAAAATAAACTCCCATGTGGGACCTGTACTATGGCTATCCAGGTGCTGGCACACTCCGCTGTGGGGGTACACACACAGGCCGGGACCCTACTGGACAAGTCTGTTTACTCCACAGGCTCGCTTTCCAGCCACCAGATTGCTAGATCTCTGCATTCAACATCGACTGATTAGTGATGTTCCTCTGACTGTCCTCTCCTGGTTGGTGTTAACACTCCTCTGGATTTGAGGGAGTGGATTTGAGGGAGTGGATTTGAGGGACTGGATTTGAGGGACTGGATTTGAGGAACTGGCCCTTGAACTCATGGCAACCCTTTGATGTCCTTCAGGGTGAAGGAACCTCCCTACCCATGGTATTCATGGCTACAGCCAATTCTTTTTCTGCCAATCCCTTAACACAGACCTCTTCCTTTGAGGGAAACTTCTCTCTTCTTGAGACACAATTCCTCCTCCTCCTTCTTCTCTTCCTCCTCCTCCTCCCCTCCCTCCCCCTCCTCCTCCTCCTCTTTCTCTCTCTCTCTCTCCCTCCCCTATTCACATAAATAGCTTGGTACTGGTGATCTGTGCTTTCTAGGTCATCTGCCCTTGGTCCATGGCCATCTATGTGAAGACCTGTTAGCTTGCATCACTCACTCAATTACTATAGAATTGTGTCTGTCTGTACATCCATGCCCCCCCAGTTGGATGCCTCTTGGAGAACTTCAAATCCCTACAGGTAGGGCCTTATTTAAAGACCTCTAAATTCATACCCTTTGCAGTCAGACTTGGCCTCAATACCCATTTAATGACTCTGGCTGTCTAATAGTACTTTTGTCTCCATTACTGTAAGGGACTTTCACAATTATTGCCAATGATCCAGTAAATGGAAAAAGGTTCCCTACGTTCAGTCTTTTTTCCTTCTCTTCATTCCGAAGCTCTTTGTTCTTTCTCTTCACCAAGTCAGCTCCTCTAGCTATGAAATCTCTACCAGTCGAAACCTCCATTGCCCTTGACCCAGCTAATGAGCCTCCTCCTTACACCAACCTACAGCTCTCCAAGCTCCTGCTTCTCCCACAGCTTCTTCAGCCTCCTTTTCTCCCCTGGCTTCTCTATCCACTTCCTGTCCCTCACCAGCTCCAGGCTGATTTAACCATCCCTACACTAGAATCTACTTTCTTCCCAGCAGCAGCTTTTAGCTTCCCCACTACCCACTCATGCTCTACAGCCAAACCACTTTATTCTTTCCCCACTCAGCCTAACCCAGCCTTGGTTCTTCCATTGTAAGGTTTGCTGGAATGGATGGACTAATCAGGACACATGTCCCCTAAATTTTCTCAAATAGAAGAAAGACTGGGATCCTATACCTCTAACTCCTCCACTTTTATTAAAGAATTTCAGTATATTGCCCGATCATATAGTCTATTTTGATGAATATCTAATCTATCATCTATCTATCTATCTATCTGTCTGTCTGTCTGTCTGTCTGTCTGTCTGTCTGTCTGTCTAATATATATTTATCTGCTGCTTCTTGCCCTGGACCACCTACTGCCCAACCGTACACACCCTTGGGGGTTGGGGATGAGGTGGTGCAGACTCCAACTGCTCTGACTCCAGGAGCAGGTGAGAACACCACTGTGGGATGATGTCATACAGGTAAGGCAGATACAAGATAGAATGAGGCCTGTCATTGGATGAGAAGGAAGGATAGGAAGGAGAAAAGTTTGAGGGAAGAGGAGGAGACTGGAACGGAAAGGAGGAGGAGACGGGAGAGAAGCTGCTGAGAGAACATAGAGGCTGACGTTAAGATCCCACGCTGTACCTTCACAGGTTGTTATGAATGCTCTTAAGGGATGGATGTGTACTGGGCTTTGTATGCTTAGGTGGGTAATTATATCTTATCAATTGGATCAGAGGTTATTGTGTTGTGTGTTCTTTCATGTGCAGATTTAAGTGTAAGAGAGTGTGCAGCGGCTAGAGATACTGGGCTGCCATGGAGTTGGGATATGTGTTTCTGGCAAGATATCTAACAGATATCTTGGGACACTGTGGTGCTGGACCTAGTGGGGCTACAAGACAGTTTATTTTATAATTTTACAGCAACACACCACAGAAAGATTGTTTATTAATTCTTGGGGAGCACCCTGTAAACCCTTCACCCATTAGTCCCAAGCAGGTGTGTTTTTCAAGTGTCAGTTCTCAATTGGCTGTCATTGTCTGAATCATCAATCCCTAGGCAATCAGGTAGGTTTCAGTTTGGCCCTCATGAAGAAGTTGCTTCTGCAGCATGCGTGCACACACACACACACACACACACACACACACAAACACACACAAACACACACAAACACACACAAACACACACACACACACTATATATATATATATATATATATATATATATATATATATATATATGAGATTCTTATTAATAACCTCCTGCCTGAGGACCACAGATGAGTCTGGGAACCAAATAGAACACATGCAGATGAAATATACCAGATAAATGAAGCATACCTGATCAGGTCTGACATGGTGTCTGACCAGGACCCACAATAGAATTATAATACCCCAGGTGGCATTTTGGCTAGAGATCAGTTTATAACTTGCCTCCTGGCCTGCTTCTGTCCCTGGCTGTCCTTAAACCAGTAAATTACAAAAAAATCCAAGAAGTCATCCAGGACGAACATGAAAAGCCATCTCAATTTTTACAGAGCCTTACAAAAGCCCTCTTTCAGTATATCTACTAGACTCTGAAAACCAGGAAAGAAAACTACTCTCGATGACTTATTTCTTTTCTCAGAGCTACCCTGACATTAGGGGCAAGCTTAAAAGCTGGAGAAAGGACTCCAAACTCCACAGGCAGATGTCTTAGTTTTGTCCTTTAAGGTGTACCATGGGGCAGATGAAAAGGCCCGCAAACAAAAATACCAAGTGCTGACCAAGGCTATTCAACTAGATTTGTTGACTGCCCAGGCTCCCTGGCCTCCTAAGACTTGGGAACCATCAGGTCCCTGCTTCAGATGTAGTCAGGAGGGTCATTGGTCCTGGGCCTGCCTTAATCCCTGCAAGCCATGTGGGCCATGTCCAAAGTGCCATTGGGATAGACACTGGGCTGTTGATTGTCCTCTTGTCCATGTGACACAGGAACATGTTGCTGTAAAATTATAAAATAAACTGTCTTTTAGCCCCACTAGGTCCAGCACCACAGTGTCCCAAGATATCTGTTAGATATATTCCCAGAAAACATATCCCAACTCCATGGCAGCCCAGTATCTCTAGCCGCTGCACACTCTCTTACACTTAAATCTGCACATGAAAGAACACACAACACAATAACCTCTGATCCAATTGATAAGATATAATTACCCACCTAAGCATACAAAGCCCTGTACACATCCATCCCTTAAGAACATTCATAACAACCTGTGAAGGTACAGCATGGAATCTTAACGTCAGCCTCCATGTTCTCTCAGCAGCTTCTCTCCTGTCTCCTCCTCCTTTCCATTCCAGTTTCCTCCTCTTCCCTCAAACTTTTCTCTTGCCCATCCTTCCTTCTCGTCCAATGACAGGCCTCATTCTATCTTGTATCTGCCTCACCTGTATGACATCATCCCACAGGAACATTGCTCCTAGCCTGCCCTTGGGTCGATCTCCTAGCCTTGGCCACACACAACTGAAGGGGCCTAAGTTTCCTATACTGTAGTTCACCTACTACAATCTCTAACAGGGAGACCCCCATACTTTTTACAGTATCAGGGAGACCCATTTACTTCTTTTTTGAAACTGGGGACACTTACCCTGTCCTGATGGAGTTTTGGGAACCCACCTCTTCTCATTTCCCCATCGTCAGGGTCCTCTCACCTATTCTTTTCTGGTGGTGCCAATGTGTCCCATTCCCTTATTGGCAAGAGATATTCTAGCCAATGTGGGAATTTCTATTTCCTTTGCTCTCCCATTTGTCTGAACTCAAACTCTCCCGCAACTCCTCTCTTCCTTCTTCAAGCTACTCAACCTACTGGCTCTTACACGCCATTTCCTTTGCTAGCCTCTCAACTGGACACTCCATGTCTGGGGAACATCCAAACCTCCTCTGTTGCTAAACACTATTCCCATTGTTATCCAGTTACAGGACCTGTCCCAGTCCATCAACCAAGCTCAGGACCCTTTCTTTCCAGAGCCACAGGGGACTTAAGCCTATCATCTCTGACCTCCTAAGGAAAAAACTTCTTCATCCCACTTCTTCCCCTTTTAACACCCCTATACTTGCAGTTAAGGAACCCAACAGGACCTACTGCCTGGTTTAAGATCTCTGACTTCTCAATTCTGCATTGGTTTCTCTCTACTCTGTCATGGCTAATCCCTATACACTTCTTCCCACTATCCCCTCAGGGACCTTCCATTTCTCAGTCTTAGATCTCAAGGATTCTTTCTTCTTTAACACAGTGACAAAACAGTTTGGCTCTTATCTGGACTGCCCCTGATACCAGTTCTCTACCCAATTCACCTGGACTCACCAGGGATTCCAGGACTGCTCACACCTATTTGGCCAGGTCCTGACTCCTGATCTACTCCCTTTGTCTCTCCCTAAATCTAAGCTTATACAGTATGTTAATGACCTTATCCTCTGCTGTTTATCCCTACAAATTAGCCAAACTAACACCTGTGCTCTTCTGAATTTCATGTCCAGCAGAGGCTATAGAGTCCCAACTTCTAAGTTCCAATTGTTCATCCCTCAGGTCACTTACTTGGGACTAACAATTATTCCAATCTATAAACCATTAACTTAGGAGAAAACACCTAATCCAGTCTTTAGCTGTCCTCTCTTTCTAGAGAAGAGAGTCTACCATTCTTAGGAATATCTGGCTTCTTATGTTCCTGGTTCCCTTCCTTTTTTCCTCCCTGCAGGCCCCTTATATGAAACAACCTTAGGTTCCTGGCTAGGAACCTCTTCTCAAACCTATTATTAAGCTGTAGATTGTTGTGTTTATGCAGGTGAAGACAGGCACAAGATAAGGCAAGACCTGTGATTAGGCCATGAAAAAGTAAGGCGGGGGACAGAGTTTTGGTAAGGTGGAAGAGAGGAGAAAGAGAAGAACCAAGATGGAGACAAAGAAGTATGACCCAGATCCATGTGGCCTTAAATGGTCACAGGTAGTTATGAATAATCTGCTAAAAATTTAGGATTATCAGCCTTAGAGTTAGAGTTAGTAAGAGTTTTATTTTCTAAGTGAGAGAGGGGTCATGCCATGGTGAGTCACGTGATATCCCAAGCATGGGAACCTTAAGCAAAGGAACAGAGGGGGAGTCTGCTCACATACTCTAGGTCCCCTGCTGTGAAAGAAACAGGCTACTCTTGAGTCAGAGCAGAGAGTGTGGTTTAATTCAAAGACTGGTTGTTTTGCTTTTAGAATAGATTTATATACAGAGTTTGTCTGAATCACGTGGTAAATTTTGTCCAAAATTTGGAGCTAATAAATATATAAACAGTCTGTAACATCAGGCAGAGTACATACAGGCATATATTATAAAAGTTGCTAGTGAGTGGAGGTCTGAAGCTCCAGGTAGAGAGTTTAACAGATAGATGTTATAAAGATATAATACCCTATAAGTCTTACAGGATACTTACATTCTCTCTAATGTGGGCTCCATGGGTTTTGGGTTAAAATCCTGGTTTGACAAGGTGCCTGCTTCTTATTGATAGGTATTAATAGAATTGTTTTTATAGTTAGAAGGAGAGAGTGCAGATTTTACCCGAGTCATGTGGGAAATTCTGCCTGCAGTTCACAACTAGTACAGGAAAAGACAGAGTACATACAGACAGATATTATAGTAGTTATTAGTATTATAGAAGTTGTTAGTGAATGGAAGTCTGACACTCCAGGTAGAGAGCCTAACAGATAGATGATAGGAGGCTCATATTCTCTTAGTGTGGGCTCCATGGGAATTTTGGGTTGATTTCCGGGCATGACAGTTTAGAGAAGTCTAAACAGGCTCATAAAGTATTATTTAGTTTACCTCATTTATTTTAAATTGTTTTAATTTTCAAAATGAGTGTGACTTTGAGTTTTATGATAATATTATTTCTCTGGGAGAGAATACAAGATACAAGCTTTTCTGGTTGCCAACTAAAGGATATTTTTTTTTGGGAAAAAAGGTTTTGACTTTGCATTTTGAGAAAAGGTGATTAGGCTCTAGACACTCTCAGAATTATAAGGATCAAATTTGATAGAGAAAGACCTCTTGAAAAACTAAATTCAGGAAATTAAAACAATCAAAAGAACAAAACTTATCCTAACCAGTCTTTACACCCTACACAGACTGGTACAATCCATATAGATATCTTGGTGATACTAAAATTTTGTTTTGAGGTTTATATATTAGAGAATATTCAGCTTTGGTGGGTCTCATTGTCAGATGTGCTGAACTGACCTGCTGGAACTGCTGATCTCAGGGACTTTCAGCTGGATCCAGTCAAGACAGACATCAGAGACTACAAAATTTGTTGGGTGGCCTTCTTAAGGCCAAACAACTCCCCCATTTCTCCTATGCCCTTCTCCCCAGATATCTCAATGCTCATATTCAGCTGAAGAAGTTATGAAGAGTAGTTGACACAATATTCTGGACTTGGGGGGCTGAGGGTGGTTATACTGAGGTTATCTTTCTGGGGAATTAGAAATGGTCATATTGACATGGAAAAATTAGCCAGAATTGATTGTACAGCTGTAATCTCATTTGGTAGAAATCCTTATATTTGTTACTAAGTTGAACTTAAAATCTCTTACATTGGTACAGAATTTATTTGATTCAAATTTAAGGTTTGCATTGGTTCAAATTTCTTAGTAAAATAAAATTGAAATTAGTATTGTTACTCTCATATAGGCATTGTGCCCATACAACACATTTAAGAATACAAGGCTTAGACCCAGCCATATAGCTGCTATTATTACTGAGCTGAGATGATTAAATATATGAGTTAAGGGCCAGACAGCAAATTTATGGCTCTATGTTTACTGTTAGGGTGTTTTCAAGATAATTTATTAGAAATGACTAAAAGTAGTTAATGGACAACATAGTTAGATGGTTTTCAAAAGCATCAGAAATCCACAAAATGTGACATTTAATGTTATCTATTATTTTGCTGTTGAGATATATCTTCTCCTAGCAGCTCTCTTTTTGTGGATTCAAAGAAGAAATTAAGTATCTCTACCTCCAGGTGAGGTAATACATTGTGGCTACATAGCCATTGGGCAGAAATCACCTATTTCATCTGCAGACAAATAATGTCCAGAAAAGTACACACTTACAGAATAGTCAACTGATAATCTCTGCCACAATAATCAATCCTTCAAAATTCTGTGTTACAAAGGTCATTTAGATGATACTGGGCCAGAAGACTGAAGACTAATGCTCTTATATGTTGCTAACAGGGGACTGTACTGGTATACAATTATCTCTTCAACTTGTCTCAGTTCGAGAAGCCATGTTAGGCTTCCTATATTTTCAGATAGTATTGATTGTTCTCAGATTTCTGATGAGGTTGAAGACTAGTTACAGTTTCATAACCTACCCAGGCTATTTAATATTGAGAATACATATTTAAGTAGATATTTTCCAATAGTATACAAGCTAGCCAAGACATAACACATAAATTTTAAACCTTAAGCTAAGATAGATAATAGGATGTACTATGTAATTGACAAAGATGTTGGGTGTTAGGTATATTTTATATTTTGTAGATTACAAAATGGTAATAGCTGTGCTTAGCTTACATTTGAGAGAAAAGTTCCTTTTTGAATTAGACAGAAAGGGTGAAGTATAGATTATTGTCTTTGTGCAGGTGAAGACAGGCACAAGATAAGGCTAGGCTTGTGAATCAATAGCTAATGGACACCAAATCATGACCATGCTAAAAGCCTTCCATCTCCCCACAGCTATTGGAATTGTCCATTGTTCATCCCACCAGATAAATAATCCTATCATCTCTAGGAGAAATAATGAGCTGATGAGACAGCTAGAGGTGAGAACTTTGAAGGCCCAGATTAATTTCACCCACCACAGGACATTCTTTCCCCCCTCAACAACCCCTTCCCATAACTCCCTGATACTTATCATACTGTCCTCTCTCTAGCAGTTCTTTCTTCCTAACAGCCAAGCCTTATCTCACCTTGTGAGAACCCACCTACAGCCTATCCCTGACGACTTGCCTTCCTTAAGATCTATCACTGCCTCTAGTAAAATCTGTCAGATGTCAAACCCCAATTTCAGATATTGTAGCCCCTCCCCACCCTTTACCTTTCCACCAGGCTAGAGGTTCCCTCCCTGGGACTGACTGGCAACTTGTCTTTACCCACATACTCACTGTCAAATGTGCCAAATACATCCTGGTTTTGGTGGACACCATATCAGGGTAGGTGCAGACATTCTCTACCATGAAGAAAAGAGCTCAGAGAGTGTCTGATTCCTCCTAGAGGAATTCCTCCTTCTATTTGAAATCCCAGCCTCCTTCCAGTCAGACAATGCTCCAGAATTCACCTCCAAGTTTTCTCAAATGCTATCTTAAGCCCTCAAAATCTCTTGGTATTTTCATATTACCTCTCACCCCTAGTCTTCAGGAAAGATAGACTGGGCTAACTGCTCCTTTAAAAAACACCCTTGTCAAACTGTCACAGTAACTTCACATAGATTGGGTATAGCTACTACCACTGACTCTTTTCACGGTACAGACTCTCCCAAGCAATTGATCTTTTTGTTTTTTAAATTTCATTCATGTATGGATGATTGATTTTGATTTTCAGTCCTTTATGCCCTCCCCTAACACCTACTCATTCCTTTACCATATCTTCTCTGCTCACTTCTATGAAACTTTACTGACCACCATTTACCACGGCTACATACTAACTCCTGTTCACTCTCTATCAACATTGGAGATCAAGTCCTTCTCTCCCCTTCACAGCATTATCCTTTATCCTTTTCCCCCAAAATGTCGGGGAGTCTTCAAGGCGAACCCCACAGCTGCTAAGCTTGAAGTACTCCCTCATTGGACTCACCTGTCTCACATCAAGCTCTTTATTTCTCTTCCTCAAAATAACTCACATTTTTCATATCAACCCCAAAATGACCCAGCTTCCTTAAGCTTCAGAGGACATCAGGATCAACCACCTTGTCCCCAATTCCAGAAGAATGAAGTGTCACTCCAGCTACCATGCTCAACCCTACAGGATTGGACATTTTTCCTCCTCCTCCTCCTCCTCTTCTTCCTCCTCCTCCTCCTCCTCCTCTTCCTTCTCTTCCTCCTCTTCCTCCTCCTTCTCCTCTTCCTCCTCCTCCTTCTCCTCTTCCTCCTCCTCCTTTTCCTCCTCCTCCTCCTTTTCCTCCTCCTCCTCTTCCTCCTCTTCCTCCTCCTCCTATTCCTCCTCCTCCTCTTCCTCCTCCTCCTCTTCCTCCTTCTCCTCCTCCTCTTCCTCCTCCTCCTCTTCCTCCTCTTCCTCCTCCTCCTGTTTGTTACTATCCAAGTTAACCCTTATGTATGGAGATTTGATGTTTGAGAAGCCATCATTTATGACAGTCTCTCTGAATAGGGTCGAGAATTGCTCTATGGCTAGATGCCAGGAGATGATCAGAATTTCCACCCTATATTTACCATTCCTTCTAAATACTCTTCCTTTTTTATTTCCTTTTTCACCAGAAAAAATTACACTAAGGAATGGCCAGATAGATGTGGGGCTGCCCAAATTGGTCTTGCCAATTACATTTGCTGAAAGCACAAAGCAATTACATCTTCTATCTATGATGCAAGACCTTCTTCTATATGGAGGATTCATAGACTCCCAGGTGGGAAACAGATGCTCTTGTTATACCTCACTGCACCAACGAAGCTGGGCTCCCAATATGCATCTTCATATCCAGAGAAAGCATGGCTCAGTTATCCAACCTCTGAAGTCAGGGGAAATGGGAGAAGTAGTTCAGCACTTTCCCAATGCCATTACTTCTTTGACATCCTTACTACTAAATAATACAAACCTATTATTTTGCTTTCTGTTCTAGACTCTGACTTTGGTCTATCAGCTCCTTAAGGTCACCCAACCTGGCTACTTTGGAGATTGCTGGCTATGTGTGCTCTCTGGAACCAGCTCACAATTGCCATTTACAGCTTCTCCAGTGACCCTGTCAAATAGCCTTAACTTGCTTTGTACCCCCTGCCCTGACCCTGGTGTTGCCATGACCCACTCTCTTTTCTATATCAACCTCTTTGGCATGGCAGGCAGTTTTAAGGCATCTGGGACATGTTCTCTAGGAGCATTAAGCTCCTTAGATTGCAAGAAAACCATAACTCTTGATACCTCATCTTTACCACAGTACCCTACAGACCGTAACACCTTAATTCTTTGTGGTATTCAGGTGCATCATTGCCTACTTGCTAGTGGTCAGGAGTTTGCACACTGATGTTTCTCTTCCTTAAATTAGGGGTAGCATATGGGAAGGAGTCCCAAATTCAATAACTGCCCTGCGTAACAAAACGGCAATTCAAATCTTGCCTCCCTGGCTACTGTAGGAATAACTTCAGGTGTTGCCACAGGGACGGCAGGACTGGCCACATCTCTAACCCTATACCATCAGTTCTCTTCCCAGTTAATCTAGGATCTGAAACAGGTGGCCAAACCATACTTACTCTGCAAGAACAGATCGACTCCTTGGCAGTGGTGGTACTTCAGAACCAACAGGGAGTAGACCTTATTACAGCTGAAGAAGGTAGCCTTTGCCTCTTCCTTCCAGAGGATGCTGTTTCTATGTCAGTCAGTTTGGTTTAGTAAAATCAAAGCCCAGCACCTCCAGACAGACCTCCCAAAGTGTAAGGAACGACTCAATGCCTTTGATTCCTGGGAAATGATTTGATTCCCATATGAAAATGAATCCTGCCCCTCCTAACCCTTCTTTTCTCATTTTTCTACTTTTATTATTTGTATCATGCTTCATCAACCTCTTCTCCACATTTCTCCAATGACAAATAAAAAAAATTCCAGTGAAACCATTATTCAATTCCTCTTGCGGCGTTACCAACAGCTGGTCACCATGGAGTCCGCATCAGTGACTACCATGTGTGCCCCGATGGCAGGGATCAATTGAACCTCCAAAAAGGCAATACCCTAGGAGAGGAATACATAGTTTTGAGAGCTGAAGCATCTACCGCCTCACCATAGCTCCCCTTTTGCTTCTAGTCATTATAATAAACAAAATGGAGGAATGTAAGAAATCAGGCAGCGCCATGGCTAGCCTTAGGGAACTGGTAAGAGCAGAGCTGTACCTCCATGGTCAGCCTGAGGGACCCAGAAACAACAGGATACATCATTACCAGCTGCCTAGAGGTGGTATATTCCCATTGTTGTCTTGTGTCACCAGTTCTCTTGTTCATGTGCCACATCTGCTATAAAAGGTCACCACTCCTCCACCTCCTTCTTTCCTTCCTCCACCCAGGGACATGAGTCCTGTCTCACAGTGTGATTTTGTGAATTTCACCACTTAGATCCAACAATGGTAAACTGTAACCAGGAAACACTGTATGAGAAAAGAAACTATTTTCAATAAAAGGAGGAAAATATGATTGTAAGTAGGCATGCCTAGAGTCCCAGGGGGAGTTCTCAGCATGCCATCATGACAGTAAGTATCACATACCATTGTTGTCTCTTGGCTCTATTGCCTACATTAGCAAGGGAAGTTCATTTACCATATTCCCTTATAAGAGAAGTGCTGACCTGAGAATGGAAGGATTGTGGTTAATATCTTTTATATTGATAGACCACAGTGATACATGCATTCAAAGTGAATTAACTCAATGTCTAACAGTAAATTTGTGCACAGTGAGAGTTTCCATTTTTAGGGAGATCCAACTAACTTTAAACCTTGTAGTCTGCACATGTTGAGGGAAGCATTTGAAACACTGAATCTACTTAGAACTTCCTCATAACGAATACGCTTAAATACATACCATGAAACACATACTGCTGGACATTAGAAGCTTTAATGATGGGAAACTTAAAATATGGTTTTAATTTTCATGGTTTAAACAATCGATTTTCCTCTTCTGAGAACTGAAACTGGCTTTTATATATTCCAGGCAAATTTATTTTCATATTTCACATGGTGGCAGAGTGTTGTAAAAATTTACTATGATCTATCAATATGATAAACATCCCAATTTTTATTAGCAGTTATGTCCTCCCTAAAACTCCCAAACTATTCTATTAAAAATAAAGTTCTTATTTTGGCATTAAATTAAGTTGTCATAATTCTTCTTTCAAGTGTGAAATCACACGGGTTGCTTTATCTCTTTAATTAAGTGTTAATCAATAGACTTTTATTCTATTTGAAATGTTAGAGAAGTTACTCTCAAGATCCGAACAGGACCGCTTATTTCCATCCTACAGAATCTTTGCTTTTTAACAGTCAAGTGTAGCCATGCTTTCCTGAATTATGGACTCACATTGACGTGCACAACTGGACATGTTTTATAGGGTAATTTCCAAGAGAAGCAACAGTTCAATCTCTTTAAAATGCTAAAAGCAAAAAAAGAAAGAAAGAAAGAAAGAAAGAAAGAAAGAAAGAAAGAAAGGAAAAAGTTCTCTTCATAGGGAGCAACTGGTGAAGTGAGGTTTTCATCTGATAGCACATGTCTCTCACTACATATGCTAAATTAATGTTCAAATGCCATAATTTGTATGTAACTTTGCACCAGAAAAAACACTCCTGAGGCAAAGACATGCTTTCAGGTTATAATTTAGCAAACCTCACCGAGGGTAAGCTACTTACTCTGCAGCTCTGGCTACCACCTTCATTTGTTTTCTTCTAGGAACAACTGTCAGATGATGTTAAACCTAGTGCTTCTCTAACGAAGATACAGCTCTCCTGTCCCTACTACGGTGCCCTCTGACATTGTTTTGTCATGTTTTCCTGAAGCAATTTTAAGACTTTTAAAGACCTCTCACTCTCTTTCTTTTAGTTGCACAATATGCACCACATCTAGCATGTTAAGCTGGGTTTTTTTTTGCCAGATAATTAATATAAAGCTGATGTGTGATGGCAGTATAAAACGAGGGTCTGGTTCACTAGAGAACATTATGGTGCTATTTAAAAACCGTGATGCATTGTAAATGTTGACTCCTTTTTATAAAAAAAACATTTTACATTAACACTTCAGATCTTTTGAATGTTGTATGGTCCTCGCCTTGAGTCTATGATGATGATATTTCTATTTTTGTATTTTAGTACCTCTGCCTCTAGTTTCCAATTTACACTCATTTCCTACTACTTCTATAGGTTGCTTTTATATTGTCACTTTATAGAATAACTTTTTATTTTATTTTATTTCATTTTTTGATGCATCTATCTTTTTTACCAAATCTCAGTGATTTGTAACTTCTCTGGCAACAATTTTTTAAAGTAGATAGCCTACTGTGTCTTTAATGTTTTTATTGATTATTTTGGAATTTGACATCATGCACCTTGACCATGCTGACTTCTGAGTCCACCCATGTTTATTTTTCTTCCTCCTCCCCCAACCAAACAAAAAGAGAAAAAAAAAACAAAAGAAGAAAAAATAAAAAAATGAAGAAAAAAAAAGGCAAGTTCTATTTGTGTTGGCCATAGACCCACTGGAGCACGGTCAAATTCCTAGTGGCCAGTCCCCTACAGAAAACTTACTCCTTCTCCACCTGAGCTCCTACCTGAAGCCGTCAATTATGGAGAACTATACTTAGGCATCCTTATCATAATTTTAAAGAGTTCTCTTTGAAAAGTTCTTGTTGCGGTAAAAATGAAAAGGCGCCACCGTTTCTCCCACATATCACTTTGTGCTTTTCTCTCCTGCTTCTCTCTCCCTTCTAAAACCTCTGTTCCTGCCTCCCTTCCTTCTTGTCCAATGACAGCCCTTGATTTATCTTGTCTGCCTTCATCTGCATAATGACGTCAACCTATACTTCGCCCTTTCTGTCTAATAAAAAAAAAACAAAAAACAAAACCAACAACCTTTTCTCTCAAATGCAAGCTGAGCACAACTATTATCATTTTGTAATTTAAAAGTATAAAATATACATAACACCCAGTCCAACATTTTATCAGTTAACAGAACATTTAGTCATCTATTCCATCTTTAAAAAGGCTTAAAATCTATGCTATGACTTGGGTAGCTTGTGTACTATTTGATAGCTATCTAATAAAATATGTATTCTGAAAGTTAGCCTGGGTAGTCTATAAGACTACAATTAGTTTCGACCCTGTCAGAAATCTGATAACGACTAATATTACCTGAAATACAGAAAGCATAACATGACTTCCCGAACTGAGACAGGTTGTAGAAACAATTTTATACTCGTACAGTCCCTTCTTTGTAGCACATGAGAGCAAGTCTTTAGCCTTTTGACCTAGAATCATCTGACAGAATTTGAAACACAGAATTTTGAAGGATTGATCATTCTGGCTTGGCAGAAATTATCAGTCAACTATTCTGCAATGTGTCCTTTTCTGGACAGTATTTAGTCTGTAGAATAAAGAGGGAATTGCTGCCCAGTGGCTATCTAACCACAATGGAGGTAGAGATGTTCAGTTTCTTCTTTGAATTCACCAATTTAGTTTTTCAGGAGGTCTACTTTTATCAAAGTTAATCAATATGACTCTGGAAGGTGTATGAAGTTAGGAGCAGATATGTCTCAACAAAGGATAAATAACATTAAATGTCATATTTTGTGGATTTCTGATGTTTTTGAAAACCATCTATCTATATAAAATAACTGGACTGTAGTCCATTAACTACTCTCAGCTATTTCTGGTGAGAATACTTTGAAAACACCCTAACAGTAAACTATATGCTAGGAACTTGTTATTTGGCCCTTAATTCCTATGTTTAATCATCTCAGATTTGTTTGCAATGACATTAATAGGAGAACTGGGTACAAACATTATACTTAAAAAATTTTGAAGCAACAGGGGAAATTTATGCCAATGAAAATCTTAACTTGCATCATATAAAGTATATACCGATATAAAGACTATAACTTCAGCTTAGTAACAAATAAAAGGATTTTTGCCAAATGAGATTATGGCTGTACAATCAATTCTAGCTAATTCCTTCCTGTTTAATTACTACCATTTCTATATTCACTAGAAAGACAACCTTAGAATAACCATTTTTAGCCTCCCAGAGTTTAGGGAATCTGGGTGATGACCCTTCAGTTACTTCTTCAAGCTGTACATGGGCGTTGAGTTAACCTTGGGGGTGGGGTAGAGAAAATGGGGGAATGATTGTTGTAGCCTGATGTCTATCTTGACTGGACCTGTTTGAATGTCCTTGAGGTCAGGAATCCAAGCCCTCCAGTTCAGCATTCTGAGGATGAGCTTCACCAAGCTGGATAATCTGCAGTATATAAATCTCAAAATAAAATTTTAGTATCAAGATATATTTTTGTTTGATTCTCTTGAATTTAGTTTTTCAGGAGGTCTGCCTTTATCAAAGTTAATCAATATGACTCTGGAAGGTGTATGAAGTCTAATCACCCTTTTTAAAAACACAAAGACAAAACCTTTCTTCTAAAATACCATGTTCTTTCATATGTAACCAGAAAAGCTTGTATCTTGCACGCTCTCCCAGAAAAATAACATAACTACAAAACTCAAAATCACACCCATTATGAACATTAAAACAATCTAAAAGAAAGAAGTGAGAGACCTCACCGCCTGATCAGGTGGGCACTCCTGAGGCTGCAGAGCGGAGGAGACCACCAACACTGCCCACCCCTGCCCACATCCCTGGCCCAAGAGGCAACTGTATAAGGCCTCTGGGTTCCCGTAGGGGAGGGCCCGGGAGCGGCAGGACCCCTGCGCCTGAGACACTGCCGGAACCTGAAGGAAACAGACCGGATAAACAGTTCTCTGCACCCAAATCCCGAGGGAGGGAGAGCTGAACCTTCAGAGAGGCGGACACGCCTGGGAAACCAGAAGAGACTGCACTCTGTGCACATCCAGGCGCCAGAGGAAAACACCAAACGCCATCTGGAACCCTGGTGCACGGAGGCTCCCAGAAAGAGCGGCGCAGATATTCCCGGTTGCTGCCACAGCGGAGAGGACTTAGGCAGTACCCCACGAGCAAACTTGAGCCTTGGAACTGCAGGTAGGACCAACTTTTCCCTTGCAAGAAACCTGCCTGGAGAACTCAGGACACACAGAGGCAAAATTCCTCTAAGGCCGGGCACTTCCTGTGTTTATCGGAAGTCCCACACTGGCGGATCCCGGACCGCAGCAGCTCTCTGCTCCCAAACCCCGTGGGAGAGAGACCCCACCGCCTGATCAGGTGGGCACTCCTGAGGCTGCAGAGCGGAGGAGACCACCAACACTGCCCACCCCTGCCCACATCCCTGGCCCAAGAGGCAACTGTATAAGGCCTCTGGGTTCCCGTAGGGGAGGGCCCGGGAGCGGCAGGACCCCTGCGCCTGAGACACTGCCGGAACCTGAAGGAAACAGACCGAATAAACAGTTCTCTGCACCCAAATCCCGTGGGAGGGAGAGCTGAACCTTCAGAGAGGCGGACACGCCTGGGAAACCAGAAGAGACTGCACTCTGTGCACATCCAGGCGCCAGAGGAAAACACCAAACGTCATCTGAAACCCTGGTGCACGGAGGCTCCCGGAAGGAGCGGCACAGATTTTCCTGGTCGCTGCCACAGCAGAGAGGACTTAGGCAGTACCCCACGAGCAAACTTGAGCCTTGGAACCACAGGTAGGACCAATTTTTCCCCTGCAAGAAACCTGCCTGGTGAACTCAAGACACAGGCCCACAGGAACAGCTGAAGACCTGTAGAGAGGAAAAACTACACGCCCGAAAGCAGAACACTCTGTCCCCATAACTGGCTGAAAGAAAACAGGAAAACAGGTCTACAGCACTCCTGACACACAGGTTATAGGACAGTCTAGCCACAGTCAGAAATAGCAGAACAAAGTAACACTAGAGATAATCTGATGGCGAGAGGCAAGCACAGGAACCCAAGCAACAGAAACCAAGACTACATGGCATCATCGGAGCCCAATTCTCCCACCAAAGCAAACACGGAATATCCAAACACACCAGAAAAGCAAGACCTAGTTTCAAAATCATATTTGATCATGATGCTGGAGGACTTCAAGAAAGACATAAAGAACTCCCTTAGAGAACAAGTAGAAGCCTACAGAGAGGAATCGCAAAAATCCCTGAAAGAATTCCAGGAAAACACAATCAAACAGTTGAAGGAATTAAAAATGGAAATAGAAGCAATCAAGAAAGAACACATGGAAACAACCCTGGACATAGAAAATCAAAAGAAAAGACAAGGAGCTGTAGATACAAGCTTCACCAACAGAATTCAAGAGATGGAAGAGAGAATCTCGGGAGCAGAAGATTCCATAGAAATCATTGACTCAACTGTCAAAGATAATGTAAAGCGGAAAAAGCTACTGGTCCAAAACATACAGGAAATCCAGGACTCAATGAGAAGATCAAACCTAAGGATAATAGGTATAGAAGAGAGTGAAGACTCCCAGCTCAAAGGACCAGTAAATATCTTCAACAAAATCATAGAAGAAAACTTCCCTAACCTAAAAAAAGAGATACCCATAGGCATACAAGAAGCCTACAGAACTCCAAATAGATTGGACCAGAAAAGAAACACCTCCCGTCACATAATTGTCAAAACACCAAACGCACAAAATAAAGAAAGAATATTAAAAGCAGTAAGGGAAAAAGGTCAAATAACATATAAAGGGAGACCTATCAGAATCACACCAGACTTTTCGCCAGAAACTATGAAGGCCAGAAGATCCTGGACAGATGTCATACAGACCCTAAGAGAACACAAATGCCAGCCCAGGTTACTGTATCCTGCAAAACTCTCAATTAACATAGATGGAGAAACCAAGATATTCCATGAAAAAACCAAATTTACACAATATCTTTCTACAAATCCAGCAGTACAAAGGATAATAAAGGGTAAAGCCCAACATAAGGAGGCAAGCTATACCCTAGAAGCAAGAAACTAATCATCTTGGCAACAAAACAAAGAGAATGAAAGCACACAATCATAACCTCACTTCCAAATATGAATATAACGGGAAGCAATAATCACTATTCCTTAATATCTCTCAATATCAATGGCCTCAACTCCCCAATAAAAAGACATAGATTAACAAACTGGATACGCAACGAGGACCCTGCATTCTGCTGCCTACAGGAAACACACCTCAGAGACAAAGACAGACATTACCTCAGAGTGAAAGGCTGGAAAACAATTTTCCAAGCAAATGGTCAGAAGAAGAAAGCTGGAGTAGCCATTCTAATATCAAATAAAATCAATTTTCAACTAAAAGTCATCAAAAAAGATAAGGAAGGACACTTCATATTCATCAAAGGAAAAATCCACCAAGATGAAGTCTCAATCCTAAATATCTATGCCCCAAATACAAGGGCACCTACATATGTAAAAGAAACCTTACTAAAGCTCAAAACACACATTGCACCTCACACAATAATAGTGGGAGATTTCAACACCCCACTCTCATCAATGGACAGATCATGGAAACAGAAATTAAACAGAGATGTAGACAGACTAAGAGAAGTCATGAGCCAAATGGACTTAACGGATATTTATAGAACATTCTATCCTAAAGCAAAAGGATATACCTTCTTCTCAGCTCCTCATGGTACTTTCTCCAAAATTGACCATATAATTGGTCAAAAAACGGGCCTCAACAGGTACAGAAAGATAGAAATAATCCCATGCGTGCTATCGGACCACCACGGCCTAAAACTGGTCTTCAATAACAATAAGGGAAGAATGCCCACATATACGTGGAAATTGAACAATGCTCTACTCAATGATAACCCGGTCAAGGAAGAAATAAAGAAAGAAATTAAAGACTTTTTAGAATTTAATGAAAATGAAGGTACAACATACCCAAACTTATGGGACACAATGAAAGCTGTGCTAAGAGGAAAACTCATAGCGCTGAGTGCCTGCAGAAAGAAACAGGAAAGAGCATATGTCAGCAGCTTGACAGCACACCTAAAAGCTCTAGAACAAAAAGAAGCAAATACACCCAGGAGGAGTAGAAGGCAGGAAATAATCAAACTCAGAGCTGAAATCAACCAAGTAGAAACAAAAAGGACCATAGAAAGAATCAACAGAACCAAAAGTTGGTTCTTTGAGAAAATCAACAAGATAGATAAACCCTTAACCAGACTAACGAGAGGACACAGAGAGTGCGTCCAAATTAACAAAATCAGAAATGAAAAGGGAGACATAACTACAGATTCAGAGGAAATTCAAAAAATCATCAGATCTTACTATAAAAACCTATATTCAACAAAACTTGAAAATCTTCAGGAAATGGACAATTTCCTAGACAGATACCAGGTATCGAAGTTAAATCAGGAACAGATAAACCAGTTAAACAACCCCATAACTCCTAAGGAAATAGAAGCAGTCATTAAAGGTCTCCCAACCAAAAAGAGCCCAGGTCCAGACGGGTTTAGTGCAGAATTCTATCAAACCTTCATAGAAGACCTTATACCAATATTATCCAAACTATTCCACAAAATTGAAACAGATGGAGCCCTACCGAATTCCTTCTATGAAGCCACAATTACTCTTATACCTAAACCACACAAAGACCCAACAAAGAAAGAGAACTTCAGACCAATTTCCCTTATGAATATCGACGCAAAAATACTCAATAAAATTCTGGCAAACCGAATTCAAGAGCACATCAAAACAATCATCCACCATGATCAAGTAGGCTTCATCCCAGGCATGCAGGGATGGTTTAATATAAGGAAAACCATCAACGTGATCCATCATATAAACAAACTGAAAGAACAGAACCACATGATCATTTCATTAGATGCTGAGAAAGCATTTGACAAAATTCAACACCCCTTCATGATAAAAGTCCTGGAAAGAATAGGAATTCAAGGCCCATACCTAAACATAGTAAAAGCCATATACAGCAAACCAGTTGCTAACATTAAACTAAATGGAGAGAAACTTGAAGCAATCCCACTTAAATCAGGGACTAGACAAGGCTGCCCACTCTCTCCCTACTTATTCAATGTAGTTCTTGAAGTTCTAGCCAGAGCAATCAGACAACAAAAGGAGATCAAGGGGATACAGATCGGAAAAGAAGAGGTCAAAATATCACTATTTGCAGACGACATGATAGTATATTTACGTGATCCCAAAAGTTCCACCAGAGAACTACTAAAGCTGATAAACAACTTCAGCAAAGTGGCTGGGTATAAAATTAACTCAAATAAATCAGTTGCCTTCCTCTATACAAAAGAGAAACAAGCCGAGAAAGAAATTAGGGAAACGACACCCTTCATAATAGACCCAAATAATATAAAGTACCTCGGTGTGACTTTAACCAAGCAAGTAAAAGATCTGTACAATAAGAACTTCAAGACACTGAGGAAAGAAATTGAAGAAGACCTCAGAAGATGGAAAGATCTCCCATGCTCATGGATTGGCAGGATTAATATAGTAAAAATGGCCATTTTACCAAAAGCAATCTACAGATTCAATGCAATCCCCATCAAAATACCAATCCAATTCTTCAAAGAGTTAGACAGAACAATTTGCAAATTCATCTGGAATAACAAAAAACCCAGGATAGCTAAAGCTATCCTCAACAATAAGAGGACTTCAGGGGGAATCACTATCCCTGAACTCAAGCAGTATTACAGAGCAATAGTGATAAAAACTGCATGGTATTGGTACAGAGACAGACAGATAGACCAATGGAATAGAATTGAAGACCCAGAAATGAACCCACACACCTATGGTCACTTGATTTTTGACAAAGGAGCCAAAACCATCCAATGGAAAAAAGATAGCATTTTCAGCAAATGGTGCTGGTTCAACTGGAGGGCAACATGTAGAAGAATGCAGATCGATCCATGCTTATCACCCTGTACAAAGCTTAAGTCCAAGTGGATCAAGGACCTCCACATCAAACCAGACACACTCAAACTAATAGAAGAAAAACTAGGGAAGCATCTGGAACACATGGGCACTGGAAAAAATTTCCTGAACAAAACACCAATGGCTTATGCTCTAAGATCAAGAATCGACAAATGGGATCTCATAAAACTGCAAAGCTTCTGTAAGGCAAAGGACACTGTGGTTAGGACAAAACGGCAACCAACAGATTGGAAAAAGATCTTTACCAATCCTATAACAGATAGAGGCCTTATATCCAAAATATACAAAGAACTCAAGAAGTTAGACCGCAGGGAAACAAATCACCCTATTAAAAAATGGGGTTCAGAACTAAACAAAGAATTCACAGCTGAGGAATGCCGAATGGCTGAGAAACACCTAAAGAAATGTTCAACATCTTTAGTCATAAGGGAAATGCAAATCAAAACAACCCTGAGATTTCACCTCACACCAGTGAGAATGGCTAAGATCAAAAACTCAGGTGACAGCAGATGCTGGCGAGGATGTGGAGAAAGAGGAACACTCCTCCATTGTTGGTGGGATTGCAGACTGGTAAAACCATTCTGGAAATCAGTCTGGAGGTTCCTCAGAAAATTGGACATTGAACTGCCTGAGGATCCAGCCATACCTCTCTTGGGCATATACCCAAAAGATGCCTCAACATATAAAAGAGACACGTGCTCCACTCTGTTCATCGCAGCCTTATTTATAATAGCCAGAAAGTGGAAAGAACCCAGATGCCCTTCAACAGAGGAATGGATACAGAAAATGTGGTACATCTACACAATGGAATATTACTCAGCTATCAAAAACAACGAGTTTATGAAATTCGTAGGCAAATGGTTGGAACTGGAAAATATCATCCTGAGTGAGCTAACCCAATCACAGAAAGACATACATGGTATGCACTCATTGATAAGTGGCTATTAGCCCAAATGCTTGAATTACCCTAGATCCCTAGAACAAAGGAAACTCAAGACGGATGATCAAAATGTGAATGCTTCACTCCTTCTTTAAATGAGGAAAAAGAATACCCTTGGCAGGGAAGGGAGAGGCAAAGATTAAAACAGAGACTGAAGGAACACCCATTCAGAGCCTGCCCCACAGGTGGCCCATACATATACAGCCACCCAATTAGACAAGATGGATGAAGCAAAGAAGTGCAGACCGACAGGAGCCGGATGTAGATCGCTCCTGAGAGACACAGCCAGAATACAGCAAATACAGAGGCGAATGCCAGCAGCAAACCACTGAACTGAGAATAGGTCCCCCGTTGAAGGAATCAGAGAAAGAACTGGAAGAGCTTGAAGGTGCTCGAGACCCCAAAAGTACAACAATGTCAAGCAACCAGAGCTTCCAGGGACTAAGCCACTACCTAAAGACTATACATGGACTGACCCTGGACTCTGTCCCCATAGGTAGCAATGAATATCCTAGTAAGAGCACCAGTGGAAGGGGAAGCCCTGGGTCCTGCTAAGACTGAACCCCCAGTGAACTAGACTATGCGGAGAGGGTGGCAATGGGGGGAGGTTTGGGAGGGGAACACCCATAAGGAAGGGGAGGGGGGAGGGTGATGTTTGTCCGGAAACCGGGAAAGGGAATAACACTTGAAATGTATATAAGAAATACTCAAGTTAATAAAAAAAAAAAAACATACGAAAAAAAAATTAACAAATTCAAAGGTGACCAGTTTTCAACCTTTTTCCAATTGAAAAAAAAAAAAAAAAAAAAAAGAAAGAAGTAAGCTAAGCAATACTGTGTGAGCCTGTTTAGGCTTCTCTAATCTGTCATTCCAGGAAATTAACCCAAATTCCTTTGGAGCCCATGTTAAGAGAATAAGAGCCTTCTGCTCTGGTATTAAAAATAACAACAAACCCTTGCTAGTTGGCATCAACCAGCCATATGGCCTTAGTGGGGTAATTCATAAAATAATTTAATCACCTTTTTATTAATACCAATACCAATAAAAGGAACAATTTGTTAAACTAAAAGTTTTAGCCCAAAACACATCCATCTACTAAGCTCTCTACCTGGAGCTTTAGACTTTTTTTTATTAATAATTTCTGTAATATATGTCTATATTCACTCTGCCTGGTGTACAGACTTCTATTTTATAATAACTTTTATAACTGGCAAATATCACCATTGTCTACTTGGAGTCAGTGACTGATCTTTCCTAACTTAAGTTCCAAACCGTGGATGACAATCCCCTCGTGATTCAGGTAAACTCTGTATTCTCTCCTTCTAACTATAAAAACAAATTTAATCACATTTCCATTAATAGCTGTCAGTAAGAAACGAGCATCTTCTCAAACCAGGATTTTAACTCCAAATTCCTGTGGAGTCCATGTTAGAGAGAATCTGAGTTCCTTGAAGACCAAAATATTACCATCTATGTGTTAAGCTCTCTACCTGGAGCGTCAGACATTTATTTATTAATAATTTCTATATGTCTGGATTCACTCTGCCTGGTATTACAGACTTTATTTATTTCTACCTAGTTCCAAATCATGGGCAAATTGACCCCTGTGATTCAGACAAACTCTGCATATAAGTATTCTAAAAGCAAGTAAACCAGCCTTTTAAATAAATCATACTCTAATCAACAGCTTCCATTTTTTTTAGCTCTCTGTGGCTAGGAGGAGCCTGCACTTTTCACAGCAGGGGACCTGAGCCTGCTGTCTCTGTTTCTTTGTTTAAGATTCCCAGGCTAGTGACATCATGTGACTCAACATGGTGCTGGCTCTCTCTTACTTAGAAAATAAAATTTTCTCAGGCTGAAAAACTTGAATTTTTAGTGGATTTTTGCTTAACACATTGGTTTGCCACTTGCTGTGGTAAAAATGAAAAGGCACGACTGGTTCTCATATACACCACTCCAAGCTTTTCTCTCTCCTGCTTCTCTCTCCCTTCTAAAACCTCTGTTCCTGCCTCCCTTCCTTCTCATTCAATGACAGGCCTCTTTTATCTTGTTTGCCTTTACCTGCACAATGACATCAATCTATAGCTTCATGTTTAGGTTATTATTTTTTTGGGGGGAGAGGGGGCATTGGTTGACGATAGGGGTTGACACAGAAGACTTCTATGTCCTTGTCTCTCAGTTATGCATCTGAAGTCATCTACACCCACAAAAGTTTTGTTGCCCTTCACAGTCAGCAGGACCATGAATCCTGGGCATCTACATGGTTTCTGCAGTAGCATCAGTATGAGTAACATAGACATGGTTTCCAGTATCACCATACTGCCAAAGACCTCTACTTGGTCTCCATGGCAGCACAGATACCAACATGGACCTCTGCTAAATCACAGGCCACAGATACCATTATTGCCTTTGGTGGCAGCATAGGCCAAGGATATCAACATGGCCTAGAGGGTGACACACACCTTCAACATCAATATGGATCCTGGCACCAACCTGGCCCATGGACATCAACACGGCTCCAGGTAGTTTCACAGGCCAACCACATCAACATGACTCTGTGTCATAGCACAGCCCACGGATAATGACGTGGCTTCAGGTGACAGCACACACCATGGACATCCACAGGAACTGAGTTTAGGCCACAGACATCGACATGGCTCCCATTTGTATCAGGACCATGAACATTGTAGCACCATGGCCCAAAGACATCAACATGGCTTCGGGAAGTGGCATAGTCCTGGACAATCACATGGCACTCAGTGGTATCACAGGATTGTATATCAACATAGACCCTGGCTGCAGTGAACCATGGTCTTTGGCAGCAGCATGGAGCAGTTATACCAACATGGCTTCAGGTGGTGGTACAGATCACTGATGTCCACATGGCCCTCAGACTTCATCACAGCCTATGGCAACAGTATAGACCACTGATTCCTACATGACCTCTGAAAAAAGTGCAGAACGTGGAGGTCTTTTGAGGAGGTCCAATCTATGAAGTAAATTATTCTTCATTTTAGACATCCAGTCATTGCTCAAAGCCAGGATGATCCTTCTACTGGGCAGCTTGTTAGAGGGCTGTGTCTACACAAGCCCCAGGCTGCTGCATGCATCCACTCTGCCAACCCTACTGGGCAACAATATATGTTCCTCAATTGACCTCAGCCTTCTCTCACACCTGTCCTGGATGTTGTATTTCTAGTTCTGCCTCTCTCCATCACATATGTTCTGCTCTGTTCCTGTATCTTTGCCACCTCTCCATCAAGTATTCATTTGTAGCAGTGGCATTAGAAACTTTAGGATGTCACATAGTATATATATATTTTTTTGTGCACAAACAGCCTGACATGCAAATGTTCATTTGTATGATGAGTCTTGGTTTGGTTTGGTTCATGGTTTCTGCTTTGTGATACACCATCAATACTGGACCATCTCTGAGACTTCTCTCAAATATCCTGCTGTTGCCCAAAGTCATAGTGATCCTGCAGCTCTGGTTCTACAGGATGAGCTCCTTCACACACTCTGGAAGTTCAAAGATGGACTAGATGTTGGGGTGGACTGATTCAAAGCACTGGATGTGGGCCTGGATGGTAGCAGATTTGTTCAGTCAGAGCCTTTGGTAGGAAGAGTAGGCAGAGAAGGAAGTTTTTAGGTCAACTATGCTGACTCCTGCTGATAGACGTCTACAACACCAGTTGTCACCTAGTGACTTGAGTTGATATTTTCAGAAGGACACAGAGGCCAGGTTAGACCACACTAAATTGTTAATGACAGTTAATCCACACAGATAGGAGCTGTGTCTGTGAGGTGCAAGAAACAGCAACCAGAAGAGAAAATGGCCAAGAAAGAGACTGTAGGTATGTGTACATTAATAGCAACACACACACACACACACACACACACACACACACACACACAACCATGTTTTAAATAGAACTCAAATGTATGTAGCTAACACTGGAACTCACAGAGATCCATCCACTTATTATCTATGCCTCCTGAGAGATGGGTTTAAAATCAGGAGCTATGCCTACCTAGGTTTAAATGGGATAATCTGAGATGTCGATTATTTTGTAGAAGGTAGAAGACGTGCAATATTTTCTTGAAGAATCACTTTTTGATACAGGATCTCACTATCTAGCCTTGGGTAGCCTGAGTTCACTGTGTAGATCAGCCTGGTCCTGAATTCATAGTGATCAGTCCTCATAATTTTCTCTGCTGAATGTCTTGTCCATTTATCTTTGCAGTTACTATTCTTTGTTATCCACTTTGAACATTCCTTCCTTTCTTACTAGATCACCAGCTATTAAATTTTTGGAATACTAAATAGTTGACTTGTTTACATGACTGCATGCGAGCATCTAAAATAGATGGTGCATTTGTTTACTAGGGTTGCCATCACC
Organism: Rattus norvegicus; assembly: GCF_021556685.1. Taxonomy (NCBI): domain Eukaryota; kingdom Metazoa; phylum Chordata; class Mammalia; order Rodentia; family Muridae; genus Rattus; species Rattus norvegicus. The sequence continues at coordinate 12,904,308 of NC_141534.1, read as the reverse complement.
AAGTAACATGAGCTAGGCTCATTGTCTCATACTTCTAGAGTCTGGATTGGTGAGATTAAGTAGTGACCAGAGCTGATTTCTTTTGAAGTTTCGTTTCTTGTAGATTAACTTTCTTCTGTATGTGCTTCTTCCACCTAAATTTCTTTTTGTAAAACCAGTTATAGAATGTACCGTAATAGCATGAACTTAACCTAACTTTAATTATTTACATAAATACCAGAGTATGGTCGCTTTCTGAGGCAATGGAAGTCTCAACATGTGGATTTGGTGAACATACAATTCAGCATACATGAAAGGTGATAAGCAAACAAACAGAAGGTGCACACCATGTGAATGCTGACAATTGCCAGGGAGCTGTAAGGTTCTGGCTCTTATGACAAGCTCATGCTGGGAAGGGGAGAATGGGCCGTAACTGTGTGGAGTCAGCAATGTTTCTGTTTACCATCACAACTTACATCTCACAAGAGCTTATGGCCAAGGGTTATATTCATTTGTTTAATTAGTAGAATATAATGCGTATTAGTGTTACAGTTATCCCACATTTGGAAAAGTCTCTCTTAGCCTTCCCACCATGCTATGTAGTTTCCAGAAGTTTGGCTATTATCTGCTTTGACCATGAGGCCTTGGTATGTGAGACATCCTCATATTTGTGTAGACTATCTCCTCCTGATCTCTTTCTTGTTACTTCTCTTCTTGTTTCTCCATCTATGGAAGATATAGAATGGAAAGACCTTACTTTCTCTAGCTATAATGATCTCCAAAACAGAGATGGGGATTTGTTTTTTTTTTATTCAAAAACTATATGGAACTGGAATGAAAAGAATAAGCCAAGTAATTTTTGCTGCCATTGTGTTTGTGAGCTGTGTGCATACAGGACCAGTACACAGGCACACACGTGTGTTGTAACTAGTGTGAGATTAGTGGCTTTTGTATAAAATTAAGAGAATGAAAGACTGTTCTGATGACTCAGCAAAATGTATGAATAGAATGGTGGCAATGAAAATATGGACTTCATAACAACATGAAAGATAACAAGTAAAGAGAGTTAAAGGCAGGGACAGACAATTGTTTTGCTTATTCACGGTAGTTAGAAGTTGTGTATGTATTCAGCAAATATTTACATTGTATTTCAAAAACAATTTTGTGTATGAATGTGTTAGCTTAATGTGTGTATATCTATCGCATGTGTACCAGGTGCCTACAATGGTCAGAATAAGTTGTCAAATTCCCTGGAACTTGAGTTACACAGGGTTGTGATTTACCATGGGGGTGCTGAGAATTGAACCCTGGTCCTCTGAAAGCACAACAATCACTCTCACCTGCTGAGTTGATTCTCCAGCCCAAATATTTAGATATTTTTGCAAATCCCTATCCTGTGCTTGATAGTTTCCTAGGTCCTGATGACCAAGCAGAGTAACCTCACTGTAGTCATGGAGAAGAAAGTAATATTGCATGTGGCAAATGGAAGACGGGAACAATGAGAAACTCTGACAAGGGACTTGAACTGCTCCAGCGAATCAGACATTGTCCCATTGCCTCTGGGACAGAGATGACAAGTGATCTCAGTCTGAACATTGATGAAGGTTAATCTAGAAGTTGAAGGCAAAGAGTATGAGTTAGAGGTTCAGTTAGAGAGGTCTGGAAAGCATGTAGTGAGGGTGGGGAAGGGTATTTGGGAAGGGGGAAGCATGTCACTCTAATCAGAGCCTGAAGGGAGGGAGGAAATTAAAGGTATCTCCACTTCCCATGGAGGGAACCTTTGATTCAGAGGGTAAAATCTGACAGTGAGCGTAGTTATGACAAATAGTTATTTTATCATGCCACTTGTACAGGAGGACATTGTGGCTAACCTTTTCTATTTGAAGTTTGAATACACAAGATCAGCCTCCTTTTCTTCTTCTCATACTTGCACCCACCCTTCTAACATCCTGAGGTGCCCATGATTGCCTCCTATATCTCATCTGGATCTTCTCATTGCCCAGAGATAAATTTTCCAGTTCTACACGGCTATCCTTCATTGTAATTGCTCTCTTGTTAACGTCTGCCTTCTTGGTTACCTCCCTCTCACATCAACCACTGCTTTATTGGGTTTCTTCGTGATCTATGATTCCATGTCCACACCCCAAGAGTTACAGTTAAATTAAGAAATACTTGTAATATTATCTTTGAAGAGATCTTGCATGATACTATGGAGCTCTTTAAAAAAATTAATAATAGCTTACATTTTAAGAAGCAGAATACTTCACATTAGTTAATTAGTCACATAGATTAAAAAATGATAAATAAGAAAACTAATGACCTGTTTTAGACTCCTAAAAGGTAAAATGTGAGTGTGTGTGTGGTGTGTGTGGTGTGGTGGTGGTGGTGGTGTGGTGGTGGTGGTAGTATGGTGGTGGTGGTGGTGGTGGTGGTGGTGGTGGTGGTGGTGTGTGTGTGTGTGTGTGTGTGTGTGTGTGTGTGTGTTCATGTTGCCTTTGAGCAAATGGTTGAACTTATCCAACATTCATATTTTAGACCTGGTAAAATTATATAATAAATGATAAATGACAGAAAGGTCAATGGAGAAATGCCTATGTTGAGGAATCTAGTCAAGGATGGTTCTGTAACAGTGTCAAATCTATGATATTTTATTGGCTTCTACTTGGATATTTTCTTGACAAAGGTCTTTCATAGCAAGTGTTCTCCTGCTCTTGGTTTCATGAGTGCCATGTGAGTGGCTTCCTATAGCTTCAGCTGCTATTCAGTGTCTATAGAGCAGTTCACTTTTAATAGAATCCTGGAAATGATGTTGCTTTAGAGACATCACTCTGAGAGCTATCTCTTTAAATAAAATGCAGCTAGAAGCTAGGAGAAGGGTAGAAGACCCTTAGATAGGGAAGAAGGTTCCCCTTCAGCGTGGCTTTCCACTCTTTTGTGAGTGCTGTGGATTGCGTCATAATGTAATTTGTCAATTCCTATACTCATTCATAGATTAAGGTTTTGAGCGGAGATTAATCTTTACTTGTTTTTCTTTTTTAATTCAAAAGAGAAAAACATACAAGATATGTTTCTCAATGTCAGTTGCCTCTTAGGGAGGGAGAAGTAAATCTGACTCTAGAGTCTTTTAGTGATATGCAGGAAAACGAGTTAGATTATTTTATAGAAGTAATTAACAAGCAGTGTTTTAATGATTTTGTGAAATAGCACATCAAATCAGTAAGGCATGATGGCTTTGCCCAATGAAAGCAACCATACAGCAGAATTTATAGATTCATAGGTACTGAAACCAAAGGCACACAAAGATTCACTCTGTCTACAGCCATAAGAAATACACTTACTGGTAGAAAGGAAAGTCACTATGAAGGATATTTTAAAAATCATATCGGAAAGTCTTAAGAGTTCCATTTCTCTTGTGACATGATTCAAATACACCATTCCATGAAAATATTCATGGCATACATCCAAGAAAAGGTGAGAAAAAATATGACAGAACTCAGAATAATCACAAACATTGCTCACGAACAATAGAGAAAGTCGAAAGGAATGGAGTGCAGGGAATGCAGTGTAGCATTTGTGAGAACTACTGTGGTACAGAAAAATAACAAAATAAAAAAATGTTAAGCAATACACACACACACACACACACACACACACACACACACACACACACACACACACACACACACATGCTCTGCCTTCATGCACACCAGAAGAGGGAATCCGATCCCATTAGAGATGGTTATGAAGCTACCATATTGTTCTTGGGAATTGAACTCAGGACCTCTAGAAGAACAGCCAGTAGCTTTTAACCACCACAACCTGACTCAGTAAAATTCTTCTTTGGACTTTAGAAAAACAAACCAAAACATTTTTTAACACATGATGTGGACGATATAGTATATATTAAAATTACTGTACAAAATATCAAGGTGATATGTATCTTATTGTTATATGACATGATATATAATGCATATTATTTTATTATCAAATACATCACATATATGTCCTATTTTTTCTAAAACTCTTGTTTTTGGAATATATCAGGGTAGAAAATTATAAACAAAAAATTTAAAGGTATTTAGTTTGGCACTGTAGTAGTCTATATGACTTATTTTCTTTTATGCAAATGTATTCTGAACATTTTATAACAAAAATGTATTTGGTCAGATATTAAGCCACGTAGAATACTTTGGATGATTAATTTTTTTTCAAAGTAGTTACATAAACTCCCTGGTGGCCCCACCCTGATCCCCAGCTTTCAATTCCTTCACTGTGCAAATGGGAAAGTTAGGAATTTCTCTCAGGAGTCCTTAGGAATTACTTCTGTGCGATTCACGGTGAATTTGCTTGGATATTTGGCACATCATTCATTCACTCCATGGGGTGCTTTCCTCTGTGGTTTCGTTCTGATGTGAAGACATGAAAATGTGACATTTCATCAAGCAGGCACGGGTATAGTGCGGCCACCTAAACACTATTCTTATATCTGCCTTGCCTTAATAACTTCCTTTCCCTGAATTGGAAAAGGAAAGAAAGAAAACCAAAGAATATTGCTTTGGAAAACACTGTAGAGATGGCTGTTGTCAACCATGCGTAAGCTACAGCTGTGGTCATTCATACAGACTTGGTGTCCACCAGTCTGCTATTGATACATTCGGCAGCACTGATACTGGTACAGCGATCTATGTGGGGTGGGACTGTGTCAACTCCGTGGGAGCAGAGGCTTTTGGAGATTCGTTGTCGTTTTCTGAAGGAAAAGTTAAGTTATTGAAACTTTTGTTCTCACGTGAGACTTGGAACATTTTTAATTTGTCACCTGAACTCTTTTGGTTGCTTTTGGAGTTTCAGACAAATGTTGGGCTTATTTTCAAAGGCAACAAGTATTAACTGAAAAGAAATGCAGTTTGGTTGCTTCTGACACTGGGGGTGTGTGTAGTATAAATTGGACAATTTAGAACTTTGCTTTCATAGCATATTTCTGTCACATCTATCAGCTACAGTTTTTAGTGTTTTCATCTGTCAGTGAAAGTTAAAAACCAAACATGTTCTCTCTAGTTTTCTTTCTCTTACTCCCTGTTTTCTCTGTCTGTCTGTCTATCTATCTCACTATCTATCTCACTATCTATCTCACTATCTATCTATCTATCTATCTATCTATCTATCTATCTATCTATCTATCTATCTATCTATCTATTTATCTATCTCACTATCTATCTATCTATCTATCTATCTATCTATCTATCTATCTATCTATCTCACTGTCTATCTATCTATCTATCTATCTATCTATCTATCTATCTATCTATCTATCTATCTATCTCACTGTCTATCTATCTATCTATCTATCTATCTATCTATCTCACTGTCTATCTATCTATCTATCTATCTATCTATCTCACTGTCTGTCTGTCTATCTATCTATCTATCTATCTATCTACCTACTTTTCATTTATCTTCTATTATGTATTATTGCATATATGTGTCTATTATCTATCTATCTATCTATCTATCTATCTATCTATCTATCTCTCTCTCTCTCTGTCTGTCTGTCTGTCTGTCTATCTATCTATCTTTCTATCTACCTACCTACCTCCTTTTCATTTATCTTCTATTATGTATTATTGCATATATGTGTCTATTATGTATCTATCCTCTAGTACATATGATTGCATATATCTATGTATCCATCCATCTCTATCTTCCTACTCATGAATATACATGCATTATATCTAGAGAGATTAACAGTCATATGCTTATGTTATCTTTTACATTAATAATATAGTATTTCTATATTCACAGTCTTCGTTGAAGAGATTTCAATATTTCATTAAATAAAATTAAACATTAGCACACATAAACACATGGCACATACAGGATCATAAATGATGAGACATGAGATGTCCTCTAGTGCTCAGCTTTGTTCTACATGGCTTCTTACCTTTCTCCTGGGAGGTCATTCCATTATCCAAGAGTTTTCATTTGGTGGAAGGTTTTCCTGATCGGCCTAATGTTCCTCTTCTCAACTGATTCCATTAGATCTAATTACTGCTCTCTGCTCCCAAGGGCTGAGAAAATTTTTCCCTGCTGGAATTTACGATGTTTCTATAGTAGAAGCTAACAATTAGCTCTGTGTCTGTCACCAAGTTAGGGTATTTTTATCTGTCTTGATCTTTTTACATGAATAATGTAGACAGACACACACACACAGACACACACAGACACACACACACACAGACACAGAGACACAGACACACAGACACAGAAACACATGCACACACACACACACACACATTATATGTGAACATGCTCACCAAATCTTCTTTTCTAATATAGCATTTTAAACAATGTCCCAACATACTTCTACAAATGTGTTATCACTTAAATTACACAAGACTCTTTGAGGGTGCTTCTAATAATATAGTTTATTTTCCTTTATTTTGTGTGTGTGTGTGTGTCTGTGTGTGCATTCTACTCACATGTATGTCTATGTACCACATATGAACCTGCTGCCTGAGAAGTCAGAAGAGAGCATTGGACTTTCTGGAACTGGAGTTATGGAAGTTTTAGGCCATCAGGTTGGTTCTAGAAATCAGCATGAGTTCTCTTTAAGAGCAAGTACTCTTTAACTACCATTTCATTTCTCCATCTCACTATGCGTGGTTGTGAGTTGCATGACATGGGTACTGGGAACTGACTTAGGGTCCTTTGCAAGAGAAACACTGACTCCTGAGCCCCATTTCTCTAGCCCCTTGTTGCTTCTTTAAACATTTTGATAACGTGTTTTTATATAAAGGAGGCCACTGACAAGATGTTAGTTATTATCATAAGAAGGGTTATAGATAACAAACCACCGCATAAAGCACCTCGCGTGTAAGACTTGAGGTGGTAAAAATGCAAAGACAATAAAATGATTCTGATTACTTAACCATATCCAGCTCCAATAAGAATAGGAACTTGAAGCATGAGGAAGACAGACACTCACTACTTCTGAGGAGAAGGCATTAAAATCACCAGGTAGCTGGAGTCTGTAGCCTGTAGTATACGCAGAGAAATTCACTTACACTAAAATCAGTTACAATGATTCCTAACCCCCGTACTTAATTCATTTTTCATTTTAGTTCTGTGTATATGTATGTAGTTTTGGGGGGCCCTGTCCCTCTGAGAGCCCATGCTCCAGAAGGAAGATCCTGGAGCTGGAGTTACAAGCAGTTGTGTATCCCCTGGAATGGGTTCTGGGAGCCTAACTCAGGTCCTGGAGAAGAGCAGCCTGCCCTCAAAAACACTGAGGCAACTCTCCCCTCCCTAGTTAATAAAAATATATTATTTTAAAAGTTGTCTAGAAAATTAATATCCAGTTTTCAGGCCTTTCCCATGCCTCTATATCTCCTTCTTTCTGCTCCCTGTCTCCATTCAGTCCCAGAATTGCTGTCGTCACGAAGTTAATTTTCTGAAAACCCCTCCCTGCCTTCCTGTTTGCCGTAGACTCTATCTGTTTGTTTTTCCTAGTTATTTCTTAGTGAGATTATTTATGACTCTTAAACACCACATTTACTGCTATAAATCTGGTTGGTTATTACAAAAAAATTTAATTGGACGAAAAGGGGAAAATGATGTAGATTGATTGTTTTTTGCTTCCCCTAGAAGGGTGCCTGTACTCAGGTGAGCTCAGGTGAAAACTTAATCAGCAGATAAGGCTAGAGCCTGCGATTGGGCAGTAAAGGAAAGGCAGAGACAGTTTTAGAGTAGGGAAAGGTAGAGGAGGAGAGAAGATGGAGGAAGAAGACAAACCAGAACCACGTGGCCTGAAAGAGCCACAGGCAGCTGTAGGTGTCATAGGAGGGCAATAGAATAATGTAGGGTACCTTTGCCCCATGCGGGCGTGCAACTTGTATTTATACCAGTTGAGCTTTGTGTGGGCATTTTGGGGTTGGAGATTTACTGCTATAAATCTGGCTGATGTATTACAAGTCTCTAGTGTTATCATTCATTACAGAGCCAAGGAAATCACAGTGAGTGGAAGCTGGTTTCTGCAGGCTAGCCACAGGGATTAGATGATCTGGGAAGCATGAGAAGCTTTGACAAAGTAACAGTGGAAACCAGGGGGGCAGGCAAGATCGCCAGGGCAGGTACATAGCCAGATTAGCATGGATTGTTTTCTTATAACTACACAGTATATTACTATTCAGTCATTGGCGTGCATATATATATATATATATATATACACATATACATATACATATACATATACAAATACATATACAAATACATATACATATACATATACACACACACACATATATATATGTATATATATATATAAAATTCTACATTGGAAATCCTTTCCTAGGTCCTTAAATTATAAATTGAAGGTCTAAGATAATAGTCCCATTTCTTCTTCTGAGCTTAGTTATGTATCATCTTACAATACCAGATAAATCATAATTAAATGGATGTATTTTCATAGACGTAAGTCTGTTTTTTCTCCCAAATTGACACACCCTAGTTTTGAAAGAATAAAAATGCAGCTAAGAAGTCAGAAGTTTAAAAAAGCCCTAAATACCTCAAATTCCAGACTCTGCCCTCTACCTGTACTAGCTGACCATAAAGTTAGATTAAAATCTTAGAGAATAATCTTGAGAAGCAGGAAGCTTCTCCTTGTGATTTTTCACTGGTATTCTTGACATTTTCCAATGATGCCCTCCCTACCCGCTGGGGTTGAGGTTTCTTCCTTTAAATTCCCCTTGTCTTAGTTACTGGAGGTCGAACTCCACTGCCCCTGCATGGGATATGCGTCTCGACCCCAGTGCACTGGTTCCTATCAATAAACCTCATGTTTATTACAGCAAGGACGGTCTCACGTGAGTTCTTGGGGGGTCGCATCATCCCGAGACTTGAGTGAGGGTCTCCCCGCTCTTGGGGTCTTTCAGTTTCTAATATGTTTCAAAAATGCTGGGACCTTTGAGAAATATTTTATAATGAAGTCATAAGGACAGATACCTTGTGATAAAATTGGAGCCTTTCTGTACAAAAGAAGATCCATCAACACTTTCTGTTTACATGCTTACATACCAAGGTTATTTGAATAAATAATGAGAGAACAGCTACTCACAAGCCAGGAAGACATTCTTCACCAAGACTACCAAGATGTGTTTGATCTTAGGCTTTTCTTTCCCTAGAACTATAGGAAACAAATGTCTATTCTTTAAGCTGCCCAAATGATAGTATTTTGACATAGTTGCCCAAATTAACTAAAATTTTGTTAAGTATGAAAAAAGATTTTTTTTGGTGAGTCCTCCAGAAGTTTTTTTTATTGTTGAGAATAGTTTTCGTTATCTTGGGTATATTTACATTTCAAGTATTATCCCCTTTTCCACCTCTTCCACTCCCATTCTCCCCCACTACCCCCCCCCACTTCTATGAAGATGCTCCCTCTCTCACCCACCCACTCCCATCTCACCCCCTGGCTACACTGGGGAAACGAGCCTTCACAGGCTTCTCCTCCTACTGACGCCAGGCAATGCCATCCTCTGTTACATATGCAGCTAGAGCCATGGGTCCCTCCATGTGTACACTTTGGTTGGTGGTTTAGTCACTAGGAACTCTGGGGGTCTGGTTGGTTGATATTGTTGTTCTTCCTAGGGGGCTGCAAGCCCCTTCAGCTCCTTCAGCCCTTTCTCTAACTCCTCCATTGGGGTCCCCATGCTCAGATTAATGGTTAGCTGCAAAGATCCTCATCTGTACCAGTATATCAGGCTCCTGTCAGCAAGCACCTCTTGGCATCAGCAATAGTGACTGGGTTTGTTGGCTGCAGATGGGATGGATCCCCAGATGGGGAAGTCTCTGGATGACCTGAAAAAGAAGATTCTACATGCTTATATCAACCTTTCAGTCCTAACAAACTTGTACTGCAGTCATAACCTAGAATTCCATAAAAATAACCTTAGAAATATTGTTTGTTTAAAAGTGTATAATGATGCCTGGGGGGTAAGTATATTTATTTCAAATGAGAATTAACTTGTTTTGATATTGTTGGTTTTAGTCATGGAAATATTTGACATTTGTCTCGCAGCCATGAGTTGGTCTGACAACTGGGATCATTTTATAGTTGATTAGCTATGAATTTCTGGAAACTTCAACTTAGCCTAAAGCGGGAAGAACTAAAATAGATATCTTTCCTCTCTTCTCTTTATTTGCCCACTCGATAGTAAGAATCTAAAATAAAGTAGTTATTAACTTTATTGAAAACAGATCTACAACTGTGAAAACCACCAAACATTTATAGCAACTGAGATATCATCAAACCAGCAAAGGGGACTTAGTTTTATTCATTCATTTATTCCATCAGTATTGTGTGTATTGAGAATTCCTGTTGGGGGTCCATCAATACAGAAGAGGGGTGGAAGGGTATTAACTCTTGTCGTACCTGGTTGCTTCCAGCTATGTCTCCATCTTTTCCTGCCTGCTTCCTTTTCTATCTGAATGACTTTAAGAAAGTCAGTTAGCTTTTTTTTTCCTTTTCCTGTGAGTGTGCTTTCACAAAGAGTTGGGAGGAAGACTGGTATCAAATGTGTTGGGGTGTTTCTAGGACCTGATGTAAGTAGTCACTTGGAGCTGCCAACGTGCAGATCACGTCAGAGTTCACGTGCTGATTGTGACCTGGATTGCAAAGGCTCCTGGGAGGAATGGCTCTGTACCAAATTAAGACTCAGTCTAAAATTCATGGGATCTCTTCATACAAAAAATGGGAAGAAAACAGGAAACAAGACAAAATAGTCCATTGGCCCGCCATCTTACTGCAATAGACCCAAGCCTAACGCCTTTTGTGTTTCCATGGCACAAGCGCCAGGCAATATACAGGTAAGGTGGCAAATATTCAAATTAAGTAATAGGAGATAACACACAAAATAAAATATAAAAAAATGCAAACAGCTAGAATAATTGATGTGGGTTCAAGGCACAGACTCAGAGGGGGTCAGAATATTCTTCAGAAACTAGTAAACCATTCATAGGTTTCTCCAGGAGGACTTGAGGTCTATGGGGTCAAAGTGGAGGACTCTGGTGGTACCAAATTTCTTTCTTTGTTGATACCAGAAAGGAAAATCTCTTTCAAAGTGGGTACACACCCCATAGAAACGCAATGCAGCAATTGTGTGTGTCCTCAGAACACTGATTCTCTATTTTTCTCTCCTCTGTAAATTTCAATATTGAAGAGCAACATTATTTTAAATAAGTATTGCTCTAGACTTTTTGACACCTGACACAGAGGATGCAAACTATTATTTCCCCATTGATATTTCAGGTCAGAGAAATTCTTTCTATTTTAATAATCTACATACATTCTGAACTGATTACAAATCTTGTTTTTACATTTCAATCCTTCGTGTGATTTAAAGTATCACAGTAACAACTTGGAAAATATTGAAAACAAATGGTTTCAATATTTGTGAATATTGAATAATTCATGAAGCCTCTATTAGGGAGAATTCTTTGCTCACCCCATACTGTAGCTACTCTTCTGCTTCTACAGTAGTTAATATTTTTAAATATCTTCCAGCAGATAGTGTTCTTTCTCATTCTGTTGTCATCCAAGCCCAATTTTAGAGACCTTGTTCACTGTAGGTAACCTTTCTTTATTGTTTAAAAGCCCTACGAATTACTCTACAATTATTGACATTCTGTCAGACTCTTTTTGTACCTAAAGTAGCTGTACCTAAAATAAAGAAAAATATTGTTTGGGTGCAGGGCAGGTGGTATATTCAGAATATGTCTATATTTAGCTCTAAGTTCATTGTGTAATGCTTTTCGTGAAAGTAACCCTTCTGAGAGAAGTCTGTACCCTGCGAACAATCACTTTTATCCTTTGAAAATTTCCCTGGTGTATATCAGAGCAATGATCTAAACAATGTAGAAGTACATTTTCCTTACTAAAGTTTTGAATCTTCTTGCCTTTCATTTTTGGTTTTGGTTTTTTACTAATGACGGACTTTATAGATTATTTTTAAAACAGAAAAAAAAAGTTAAGGGAAATAAAAATGACACATCAATGGGCATGCTATTAGCAGGAAAATAAACCATGAAATGAATGATATGAACATCTGAACTCTTTCAGAACTGGGCAGGTACCCAAAATCACAAGTGCTGTTTCGTGGCCCTGATGCAAATGTGCGGATCAATTGACTTCTTTCATTATTCTTTACTGAGAAAAACTGTCAGGAGTGGATTCGCTTCCACTCTCTCTGCAGTGGACACACACACACACACACACACACACACACACACACACACACACACACACACATATATATTGTTTCTATGCAATGTTTTATATAGAGTTTATAGTACTCCCATGAAACAACTACAGTTTATGGTTTAAAGAAACATTCTTGAGGGATTTGGAGGCGTGATTCAGCTGGATTGAGACAGATTTGGATATCTAGTGCCAGGTGATTTCTTTGCTGACGTCTCCTCATAGATTGAAAGAGAGTGATATAGTTCATTTCTGATTTACTATAGTTCTACTGGTACCTTTTCCACCTCATGCTGATAAAAGCTATATGTATTCAGTAGAAACCGCATCTTGAATTTAGGTATTTGTTTCTCTAGTAAGATAATGAAACTGATACTCTTTTTGCTAAACTGGTCAGCAGCAAGAATATAAAGCTATCAGTAACTCATGTGATCAGAGAAGTAAACAATGAATAATATATAGTACTCTTTTGGCACTGACCTTTGATCTTTGGCAGGTTAGCTGTGGTTCATGGAATTCTGAAATGATTTTTTTCACCACATGGTGAATTTATTGGAATGTAGCACTGTAGGTAAACAGTAATTGATATTCCTATTTCCATGTTGTTATAACTGCAGATAGTAATATTCACAAAATATATAAGTTATTTTGAACAATGGCACAATTTATGTCCCATGTAAATAGGTTGTTTGTTTATATACATATGCACACATTCATGTGTGTTCATTTGTGTGCGTACATGTGCATGTGCAGGCAAGAAAACAGTATCAGTTATTGTTCCACAGGTACTGTCTACATTGATTTTTGAGGCAGGGGCTCTCTCTGGCCCTGGACTTGCTAGGATTGGTCAGTGAACTTCATGGATCTTCTTGTCCTGTTTCCTCAGGACTGGAATTGTAAGTGAACGCTACCACATCTTTGCCATGTGTTTGAACAACAAACTCAGGTCTTCATGCTTAAAAAAAATTCTTCCAACAGAAGTTTGAGACTAACAGGATAAATGAGTGGAAGGTACAGAGTTCATATACACTCTCACACACATAAAGCCCACTCCCAGAATCAAAACCCCCAGTAGATAGATATTGGATTTGCTATAATATATGAACTTAGAATGACAGTGAGGTCATTAACAATCCACAGTCTATACCAGGATCACTCTTGGTGTTGTAGCATGTATTTTAATGGTTAAAATGGGTTCAGTGTTCGAGACTGTTCTAACATTTTTGCTTTAAAAATGAACATTGGTCGTTGGGGGGAGGGCGGCAATGGGGGGAGGATGGGGAGGGGAACACACATAAAGAAGGGGAGAGGGAGGGGTTAGGGGGATGTTGGCCCATAAACCGGGAAAGGGAATAGCACTCGAAATGTAAATAAGAAATACTCAAGTTAATAATAATAAAAAAAATGAACATTGGACGACTGCTAATGAAACTCCTCGTATATGTTTATGTTTAACTTTTTTTTGTATCTGTTTAACTATTTATGACTTGTAGTCACTACAAATTAGTGGGTTTCTCTCTACTGCCTGTGATGTCCACTGGAAGTTCATGAGGAGAGTCATGTAGTGGTTAAACAAACATGGCCTAAGAGGGGAAAAAAATCCAGTTTCTATAAAACAAAGTCACTGGCTAGATCATCAAGGGTCTTCAGAAAGTCATGAGTGGAGGGAAAGGAGGAGAGTAAACATGTCATTTGAAAAGAATGGCAGCAGTCTTCATGTTAATAAAGCTAAAATTTTGGTATTTGGTTATTTCATAAGAGACAAATAATGATGCTGAATTGCTTCTAATGAATTGCAAGAAAAGCAAACATTGTTTTGAAGAGAAGTGTCATGGCATGCACATTGCTACCATTTAGCATGAGAGCAACTTAGTGGAATTAGTAAGTCTATTTTATGTCAAAGATAAGAATGTGGCTGTTTTTACTCTAGTATAGAGAGCTATATACATACAACCAATCTGTTTGTCTTTCACATAAGCAACTCTCAACCGGATGCCACACTAACTTACAAAATATACTTTGCCTCCTTAGGCCTGGGTGAGTTATGTGAAAGTGGAACTGGGTTGAAACAGCATTCCTTACAGCTTGCTTTAAGGAATACTGTAGGTAAATGTCTCTCAACCTTCCTTATGCTGTGATCCCTTGATATATTGTTCCTCATGTTGTGGTGACCCTCAAATCATAAAATTATTTCATTTCTACCATATAGCTGCTATTGTTATGAATCATAATATAGATATTTGATATGCAGGATAGTTGATATGTGACCCCTGTGGGGGTCATGACCCAAAGTGAGAACCACTCTCTAGTTACTATATTCTTGACTGGTAGATAATAAAAACACATTACATGTTCATATAAACACAAATCTAAAATTTTTCTTAACAAGTAATTACAGAACACCACAAAAAAGAAACAGATAATTTAATTTGTAATGTAGAATAAATGCACCTACTCATTAATCTGACCTATTCTCCACGCATAGCAATTACCGTATTGTAATTCCATTGGATTTATATATTTATAATCATGAAGTTTCCCTTTAGATTGACAATACTCTTTTATCCATTCAGTCACTGAATATTTATCAAATAATGATAAATGACAGATAGTCAAAAGTTTAAAGCAGAACAATGTATAAAGGCCCATGCCTTCTTCTAGCTAAGAGAGAAATAAAGAGTGGCCAAAGAATAATGGGGATATTTTTGTTTGTGTGTGTGCTACAGATTTGACAAGCATAAGTGTGTGACAGATTTTCAATGTTCTGCAATAAAGTTCTGATATATATTTACCCAGTTTTCTGCATTAAACATATGGTGACAACAGACTGAATGGGGACGCTCTGGGTTTTGATGGAGCCTAGGTTTCTTTCCTTATGTTGTGCAACAGGTGCAAATGTGGTGCATGTAGAATATGTGTGAGTGTGTGAGTGTGTGTGTGTGTGTGTGTGTGTGTGTGTGAGAGAGAGAGAGAGAGAGAGAGAGAGAGAGACAACCAGGGAGAGAGAGAGAGAGAGAGAGACAGACAGAGATGGACAGAGAGAGAAAGAGAACTTACTTTCATATAATTATCAGAGTATTTGTATATTTCAACTATGAACTGGAACAGAATAAGCATCGATCTGTTGTTATTCTGTCAGTGTCTTATTCTTTGCCTATGCAAGCATGAACACAACTGGGCTCTTCTCATACTCTGATGGTAAAAAAGGCTTGCTTCCTTAAAACATAGCATGGGGCACTGGAATGAACTTTCCCATAGGACCACAGAAAGCTCTGGTATCTTCCTAGCATCCCTGGTGCTCACTGTACCACAGTGCAAGGAAGACAGAGCCCAACAAACTCCATATGAACCACTTCCGGACTGACTGGGGCCTAAGAGAAATACCACTGAGTATTTTGGCTCCGGTGAGTCAATTAAATCCGGCTTTCCTTTTCCCTCCCCCTTCTCTTAGGAATCCAAACAATGTTCCACTTAACCCTTTCATACCCGGGAGCCTGTAGACTGCACTCCCACCATAAACTGATGTGCTTGCTGAATAATTCTCAATGTGGCCCGTCTCGTTATAAAATGTATATGAAGCTTTTAATGAAGAACAGGGCAAGGGAAAACAAACTGTGTTATGGATGGGCTCTGTAGTTTTCCTTTTACCAATCATTGCAGAGACTATTTCTGCACAATCTACCTCAAGAGAAAAACAAAAGTTAGAGGTGTCAACTTATTTACATGTTCTGCATTGCTAGGATGGGCAGAGAGTGGTCTGGGTCCTAGTAACCTTACTCTGAGCCACTGACATTGCACTATATGCCGGATGCTCCTCCAAGTACAGAAGTAAAGTGTTTAGTAACCAAACGAAAAACCCTGCGTTAATTTTAATGAATGCTTAATGTGGGGGTAGTTGGAGGTTATAATCATGTATTTCATAGCTGTTCTTTCTCATTTTAAACCTTGTGTAGATTCATCAGAATCTGTATATTTAGGACTAAAACCAGGCTTTTTAAAAAAAAGACAATGGTGGGCTGGAGAGATGACTCAGTGGTTAAGAGCACTGGCTGCTCTTCCAGAGGTCCTGAGTTCAATTCCCAGCAACCACATGGTGGCTCACAGTCATCTGTAATGAGATCTGATACCCTCTTCTGGTGTGTCTGAAGGCAGCTATAATGTACTCATATATAATAAATAAATAAATCTTAAAAAAAGATGATGGTTAAAGATATGAATGTGTAAATATTTGTTTTAGAGTACACTAAACACCAAGATTTTTTTTTTAATTTTTATTTTCACTTACCCTTTCATTCATATCTTAATTAAATTTTATTTCATTAAGGCAACAAATTCCTTTCTCCTTAGTTCTGTACCCTATGACAACCCTGACCTCAGAATATAAACAAAGATACATTTGGAATCTCCCGTGGAGAGGCCTATATCCAAGATCAGCAGATTCTGCCATTTGTTCTTTACTCCTTTTCCTTCTTCCCAGAAGCTGCTTTATGTAAGGCTCCCTGAGGTGATGCATGGATGGTCTTAGGTAGACGTGAATACCGTGTGGTTGGCGTGTGAGTATCTGAAAAGGAGCGAGTGGGCAATTCTGCTTATGAAGCTAATAGACACGACTTCAAATATTAATAAATGGGTGCATTGTCACAGCTTGACACCAATGTATTGGAATTTATGACACATAGGGTTAGGGTGGAGGGAGAAATCTACAGAGCATGTTTGTAGCATTTGAATCTAATGCCGATGGTTGACACCATTAAACTATTGGTTTAAGTGTCCCCGGATTTGCTCAGAATGTCCACAAAGCATAGCGCCTCACCTTAGCACAGACTGGAGTGTCATAGCTTTGCTTCTACTGTGCAACACTTGTGGCAATATGTGCTTCCATTTCCACACATTTTACTGCCATTAAAGCCAATACCAAGCGAACCTGACTTCCTGTCCAGGCAATACAGCTCTTTATTAAGTGCCACGGAGAGAATAATTCACATCAACGAGTTCTTTTCCCTTGAAAACATAAAGTTCCCTTAAGCGGGATGTTCAGAACCTTCCCAAAACAATGCAGCTTCTTCATATTTTCCACCTCCCAACTGCCTTAAAAAAATCTTCATTTTTGGTGTCCATTTATCATTGAAAGTCATTTTCCAAGAGCCAGAGATCATACTAGAAGGGGTATAAAACAGACTTTCAGTGCAAAACAAATGCATCACAGTGTGGCAGAGACAGCTAGCTACTGAACAGGCTGTTCTGAAACTCCGCCAAAGAATGCTATTTGCATCTGGGAACACATTTTTCATAGAAACAGTCTCAGAGGTTGTTAAGTTTTAAGGTGGGTGCTCGGTGTGTGACCTGGGTGGCATCCAGACTGCAGAACTGCATTATCATACGAGCTTGTGATAATTTAGGGTACTAGTAGGGCACCGTCATAAATTCTTGCTGTGAATGTAGAGCTACTGCTTGGCATCCCCAGCATGGCAGCACGTCTGAGCCCCTACTGCACCAAGCCTCCTGTTCACGAAGTGAAGAACAAAGGCTCTGGCCCAGATGATTCCGGAATCGCTGTGCTCTTAAAGGTGGCTAAGGCTCACACAAATACTATATATTGTAGACTGAAGCACCTTTCCTCCACTTCTTCTTTGCTTCCATGATTAAGTTAAGAGTTTTATGGTAACATTTCTTCCCCTTGCACCCCACCCCCTCTACTTCTTAATCAGTGGACATTTCAGGATGAGTCTACCTGAGAGAGCTATGGGCTGACATACCCTAGCAGAGAACTGACTGACCCCCCCGCTCCCATGCTCTTGTGAATACGGTAGACTCACAAGGGAATACATTTTTCAACAGGTTACTCTCAGTCTTAAGACCTCAAGGATTAGCCATGCTAGGAAGTGGACTTCCTAGGGATTAGTTTCTTCTCCCCCTCCCCTTATCTTATCTATTCCACATTTGTATCTTGGAAGCACTTATTTTTAATTTATGTGATAAATTATTTTACAGGCTGGGGAAACGGTTTCCTGGGTAAAGTACTTGATATGCAATGCTATGGAACATGTACACTGGAATTTGGACTCCTAGTGATGACATAAATGTCATTTAGGTACTGATGTCTGTTTGTAATACAGTTTTCGGGAAACAGACAGAGGATACCCAAAGCAAGCTGGCTATGTATGATAGCTGAATGTGTGATCTCTGGGTTCAAGTGAGAGACGCTGACTCCATGTATAGGATGGGCAGTGATGATGGAGGACATGATAACCACACACAATTATGTTCAATAACATGCATGCATACCACACATACACATATGCAGGGAGAAAAAGAATTTTATCTGAACAGGAATTATACTTGAAAGTCATATACATCTAATCCAAACAATATTTGATAAGACTTTACATTTAAGATTTTCTAGTTACTAATTGAGATTCTTTGACATTGTCTCAGGGATTTATTTTTGTGAAAAGTCACAATGACCAAGGCAACTCTTATAAAGGTAAATATTTAATTGGGGCTGGCTTACAATTTCAGAAGTTTAGTCCATTATCATCATGGTGGGAAGCATGGCATCCTGTAGGAATACATGGTGAGGGAGGACCCAAGAGTTCCCCATCTTGATCTGAAGACAGCCAGGAGGAGACTAGGTAAAGCTTATATATAGATGGGGGCCAAACCTATCCAGACCACCACAGAAATGTGGTTTGAATATATTTTGCATGGGAGAAGGAAATGAAATGGAGTTCTGGAGACAAATGTCACCAAATGTTACAGGTAACAGTTTTGTCTCTCTATAAATCCATGTTGAAGCTTTGGAAGGTGAATAGGTTTAAATGAAACTAAGTGGGTGAATGCCTCCTGATGGACTACTGCTCATACAAGGATTAAGAGAGAACTTTGGCTCAACTTCTGTACCATGCCTATCTACAAACTCGGCAGATTAGGAATTCAGTTCTTTGATACTGTAGCCTTGAAATACCAGCTTTTAGAAATACGGGAAGCAAATCTCTGTCATCTGAGCACCACAGCATTTTTTTATTTACTTAATTATTTACTTGCTTATTTATTTATTTATTTATTTATTTATTTATTTATTTATTTATTTATTTATTTATTTGAGACAGGGTTTCTCTATGTAGCCCTGGCCGTCTTGGAACTCGCTCTGTAGACCAGGCTGGGCATGAACTCACTGAGATCTACCTGCCTCTGCCTCCTGAGTGCTGGGATTAAAAGCATGTGCCACCACTACCTGGCAACACAGTACACTATTTTTTTATAACCTAAAATAAATGAGCCATGATGTAAAATATACTTTAGTGAGAGTCTTGGTCAAACGTTTGATACGAGTGATGATTTGTATATGCTTGGCCCAGGGAGTGGCATTTTAGGATGTGTGACCTTGTAGGAATAGGTGTGCCATTGTGGGCATGGGCTTTGAGACGCTCTTCCTAGCCACATGGGGGCTAGTCTTCTCCTGTCTGTCTTTGGATCAAGATGTATAATTTTAAGCTCCTCCAGCCTCATGTCTGTCTGGACACTGCCATGCTCATGCCTTGGTGATAATGGATTGAACTTCTGAACCTGTAATCCAGCCCCATTTAAATGTTGTCCTTTATAAGAATTGTCTTGGTCATGGTGTTTGCTCCCAGCAGTAAAACCCTAACTGAGACAAAAGGCTTGCTCTACACTAGTGATTCATTTAAGTTCTATAAAGTGTTTTAGGCTTGGGTTAGATCTATATGGTGTGTGAGAATGTATTACTGTCTCTCGGCTTCTGTTTCTACAGCATAGACTAGCTTCCCAGGAGAACAAGACTGGTGGGTAGCGTTCAGTAAAATAATTGAGTGTCTATACTAACCACAGTCATTTCTAAGACAGAATGTTTATCCTATTATATCACAGCCTCTCCGTAAAAACAAAATTCTTTGTTAAAACAGCAAGCAGGACTATTATTCAATTAAATCATTATAACACTCAATTTAAAATATTTAAATAAATATACCCAACATAATTATGTACCTTCTCATTAAAGTTCAATTATTCTTCAGCATAATACTATTTTTTTCCTCACAAATTTAAGTAGAAGCTTTCAATCCAAATTATTTCATTTCTCTGTTGGAGCTGTCTGCCACTTCATATTTATCTTGCCTCATTTTTTTCTCTCTTTATCTCAAAAATCTTTGATTATTTTCCTTCTACATTGTCTTTTGCTGCAGTCAGAAATAAGAAAGACATTGGCTCTTTCATGAAAGTCTCTTTCTAATTATGAGTAATTTTCTTCCCTATAACTATTTTCTTCTTCTCAGTTCTCATTGAAGCCTGAAGCGAGTATTAAAGCTAATTTGGAATTAACATACAATTGAGTTTCTTATTAGCCTATATAGACATTTTGTCAAATATATAGCATGGCCTGGGTCATAGAGCCTTGAAGGAAAATTGTTTCTTTTTAAGAGGGACTAAGCCTTTTTTTTTTCTTTATGGAATAGTCCTCAAAGTGCAACCTGAAATTGATCACTTGTTAGCTTATGTGCTTAACTGACCTTCATTTATGCTATATATACCCTTCAAAGGAAATAGCTAATGACCCCAAACAGATGCCTTTTGAAGGTAATGATAAAATACTTCATGCTAAGTATTTTGTTTTGACTATCTATAGATAAGTCGTGTCAAAATTAAATTGGTACATAGGAAATGTCAAGGAATTAGAGCAAGCTTTTTTTGTACATAGTTCTTGAGCTATCCACAGACATATGTTTAGCAGTGACATTTAAATTCAACCAACTCAGTCCCTAGTTCTTCTATTGACAAATGTTATCCTGTTGTCATCTAAAAGTTTATGTTAAATGTACAGGCATTTATCTGCCTGTTTTTTTTAATGGCTTCTTTTATGAAGGAGGAAACATAGGTAATAAAATATTGTGATTTAAAAAATTGACTTCTAAGAATTTCTGAAAATTGCATACATTTCTGTAGCTACCTCTTTAATACATGAAGGATTTACATCACCCAGAATTCTCTTGGGCCTTTTCCAAATCTGTTTCTCATCTAGCATCCTCTTACCATAACCGCTTGCTGGCTTTTATCAATTTAAATTATTTTTGCCTATTCACAAACTACATCTCAGTGTGGTCACATAACATGTACTCATTTGTGTCTGGTTTCCAGTAATTTTGAAATTCATCATGTCCCCACATCTGTCAATACTTAATTCCTTTTTGCTGCTTAACGATATTCTCCTGCATGAATATAGCACAATGTGTCTGTCATTTTTTTATATTCATGGACTTTGGATTGCCTTGCCTGTTATTAATAAGGTTTCTAGGAACATTATACTGTCTAGATATTAATCCCCTGTCATATGTGTAGATGATAAAGATTTTCTCCAAATCTCTATGTTCTCTTCACTCAGCTGTTTCCTCTGCTGTGTGGAAAGATTTTAATTTCATGCAGCACCATCTGTCAGTTATTAACAACCATACAGTGAGCGGTTGACATCCTTTTCAGACAATCCTTTGCCTTTAAGACTTTCCCCTGTGTTCCCTTAGAGCAGTTTTAGAATTTCAGCTCTACCATTAAGTGTCTTTGCTCTATTTTGAATTGATTTCTAGCCACTGTGAGAGATAAGGATTTACTTTTATCCTTCAATATGTGGGAGTCTAGTTTGCCCACACCACTTATTGAAGAAGCTGTGTTTTTCCAAATATATATTTCTTATCCATATTTGTCAAAATTGGGTGTCTCTATCTATCTGAGCCTATTTCATAATCCTCTTCCACTTTTTTCCACTCTAGACATCTTTTAATTGTATGTTAGGTTTATTCTTTTACCTCTTTACATTTTATCATAGACTTACTATCTTTTGAGTCTGCTATCAATAGGATCCTCTCCCTAACCTGGATTTCTTTTCCATAAAATTTTTATTGTTGGGTAGAAAGGTTATTAATTCATGTGCGTTAATATATAAACACCCTACCTTACACAAAGTATTTCTCAGATCTAATCTCTGGGGTCCTTTAATTATAGGCTCCAGTTGTTCGGAAATGGAGATAATTTAATTCATTTTCCATTCTTTATAGAATTGATTTCTTTCTCTTACAATATCTATATGATAATGATATTTAACACTGTATTAAATAAGATTTCAGAAAGTGAACATTGTTGTCTCATTCTTGAGTTTTTTTTAAAAGGAAATGTTTTTATTTGATATAATGGCCAATCTTGCTTAAATTTTCAAAGGACCAAATTTCTGTTTCATTGGCTGCTTTTGTATTCTTCCTTAAGCCTTTATTCTGTTAATTTCTGACCTCACCCTTATTTCTCTATGCCTATTGCTGTTGGGTTTAGTTTTTCTTGTTTCTCTATGACATTGAAATTCAGCATTATATTACTTAAAATAGCATAGATGTTCAATTATATTTCAGGGGGTTGGGGATTTAGCTCAGTGGTAGAGCGCTTGCCTAGGAAGCGCAAGGCCCTGGGTTCGGTCCCCAGCTCCGGAAAAAAAAAAAGAATCAATTATATTTCAATTATGTGTTCTTTGTCTCTCTGCATTCCACCCTACGTGTGGGGATGTATGTTTGCGCATGTTACAGCACACACATGGAGGTTAGAAAGAAATTCATACAAGTCAGTTTTTTCCTACCATCTAGATCTCTGGAATCAGAATCATGTCTTCAGGCTTGTTTGCAGTCACCTCTAGTAATTCATCTGTTGGCCTTGACTCTTTTAGATACAAACAAAGAGCTAAAACATTTCTCTTGAAACTGCCTTTGTTACATTCCAAAGGTACTGATAAATTAATTGTATTTTCACTTGATTCTAGCGTGTATTTTGCGCCAATTTAATTAATGACTCATAGATCATTCAAGAAGAAGTACTTTGCTCTCTTCAAGTATTTGTACAATTTGTATGGTTTCTTTTACTACTGCTTTCTAATTTTACTTCACTGTGATATGATAAGATATAACAAATCACTTCAGACTTTTGTCATTGTATTTGTTAAGCCTTATGTTACTACCTAAAATGTGATGTATTTCAAAGAAAGTGCCAGGGGCTGCTGAGACTGTGTATTCCTTAATTGTTATAATCCCCTATAAATGTTTATTAAGTTCATTTGAGCTATGGAATAGCTTGGCTTTTAATTTTCTTTATGGATGGTTTTAGTCTGGATCAAATCTATTAATGAGACTAGAATGTGAACTCAAGTTCTTTGTTGGGTTTCTCGTCCACATTCCCAAGTTTTTCATTTACAGTGCTGACCTCCTCACCCATCCTTATGTCTTTCTCACCTCTCCTGCTGCCTCTCTTCTGGAGGTCCAGAACTGACACCAGATGGATGCAGGGATTTGGATGAAGGTCAGCTAAATGTTGACACTCTCGTGTTCCTGACGAGCTAAGTTGGTATTGAGCATATGTACACCAGGGCTGTTTTATTTATTATTATTAGTTCTTCTTTGTATATCAGCAATCTCTGCTGGTCATACTTCGTTTTACCCTCTCTGGGGTGAACAGTTCTCCCAATCCCCGAGATTCCTTACTGTGGCTAATGTCCTATCTTGAGGGTGTGTCCCCTGTGTACTAAATGTGGGAGGAACAAACTCAGGGCTGAGCTCTGAACAGGTCAGCCTCACTTTGTTCTTCAAACATTCTTGGCATTAGACATCCTGCTACGGGTATCACTAGTGGACTAGAACTTCAAGCTCTTAGTCTCTACAGATGTAAACCTCACAGCAGACTGTGAGCTTGATCCATACATTGACCCTAGGCTTGGAACTATTGAACTCCAAAGTTATTATTGAGTGATAAGGCCAACTTCTAGGCATTGAAGGTGAGTTACCTCATCCTGTATGCTTCACTGCCTGAGCCAGAGATCTTGACACACTGTTGTCTAGCTTGTCAGTGTTTTGCTCTCCTCTTCTCTATGACTGCTTCTAGAGGCTCTCTCACCCTGGGGGTGTGGAAAGTTGACTTTATATTCCCTACAATAGTGGTTACTCTCCATCCTTAGGACCAGAGGGTAGCTCAATTATAAACAGTCGGTTCCCTCTGAAAATGATGGTCTGAGCTACAAGAAGTTATATGGTAGATCCCCTCTAAGATGCTCATCCATTCTGCTATGTAACAATCTGTAACCGAAACCTGTACTGGAACTGAGTCTCGTGAAGGCCGTGTGGGCTTGTCCTGTAGGAAGACTACCAGTCTGTTTCTCCCAAGTCTGTCTGGCTTACTTTCTATGTGACACTTCTGCTCCCTCACCCTCCAGTGCGACAGCCAGACTTCTGGAGTTGTGTGCTTTGTCCTCTGTTAGCTTAGTCACCATTATCTTCCTCCGCACTTATCACTGCCCAATCATTCCCTTTAACATTTTCTGATCCTGTTCCTTCCCTCCACTTCCCCCTCTTCTTTTTCTTCTCCAGCCCTATAACACTCGGACTATATAGTTTATTTTTTCTTAACCCAAAGCTTCTCTTAAACTATTATCACATGAAGGTAGCTATTCATCTGTCATCTTCAGATGAGTGAGGATAGCCTGGTGGGATAGCATCATTTTCAAGGTCTTTCCCAACTTGTAAGCTGTAAGTTTCTAGCAATGAACACCTTCTTGTCTCTCAGGGTTGTCATGTCTACTGTGGTCCCTCAAGCTGGTAGAGAGGTTGAATACTGGTGTCTACATTCTGATAACCAGGTTTTGCAAACAGATCTCAGATTTGCTTTGTGTTTAAAACAAAGCATCCCTTGTTATCTCAGCAAATTTCCTTAGAGCCAAATCATGTTTTTGTGTATCTTGATAGGAAAATGTAAGCAAACAAATTTTGATTAATATTTATCTCTAGGTAGACAAACCAGTACCAAAGGAGTCTCAAATGGTACTTGTGAATGAAGTTGCTTCTCAATATTTTGTTCCAAGGGGACCCCTTCTCAAGACAGAATGGCCTTAAATGTCCACTCTGTTCTCATGTAATCCTGAATAGCCCTTTGATGGTATTTGTCTTTATCTGCATTGGGTTGGAGATAAACACGCTTTTGAGACTGGAAAATTGTAACCAGAAATGAGTTCATGAACTCCGACCTGCAGCCAATGTAGAAAATGCTACACTGTAATTCTGTGTGACGTGACATTGTATGGGCATATATTTTAAATTTATATAAAAATAATTATTTTGGGCAAAACTGATACCCATTTTTTTTAGCTTAGCTAGTAATCACAATTACTCATCTAATAATACTGAGATTGTGTATTATTTTGTCTGATTACTTTTCAAAGGTGAAAAAGCAAGAACCTAATAATGTAAAGTCTAACTTCCTTAAGCAGCAGTGTCACTTAAAATGTGACCCAAACACATGACCTTTATTTTAGCCCCTCCAACACACCTCTGGATAATAAAACCCTGAAGAGTTAGTTCAGTTACCTATATTCTTGTGCCCACAAACAGCACTCTAACCTGCTCTCTTCATCGTTTGTAATCTCAATGATTTCTGTGATAGCACAGAGCTCCTTGTACCTTTCCCATGTCTGCTTTTTCTTCACAACTGATCTCCTGCACGGTAGCCTTTCAGCAAATTCACAGCACATCCTTCTTGAATCAACAGTCTTTTCAGCCATCATTTCAATACAAAACTGTGTGATCTTGTGATTCCAGATGCCACTCCAAATTTAGGTTTTGCTGACAGTTTCTTCATTTTCTAGAATTTAAAACATTGCAGATGATCTTTGGAAGCAAACTATGACAGTTTGTTTCTGGGCCTGTGCAACCTATTTTGGAGTTATTTCATTCTCTAGATGGAATCCTAGCCTGCAGCAGATGCAAAGAGAAACAGTTCATTGCTTCAGTATTCAGAGTGGTGTTTTAAGGTATTCAGTAGTTGTTCATTCAAATAAGTATGTTAAGCAGTTGGATGCTAACACAGGAGTTCTAAGGCAAAGGCGTGCACATGCTTTTTCTTCCATGGCACTTGTGATGGTTGGATCAACCGCACTGTTTCTATTCAGTGAAGTGGGAAGTGGGGTGGGGCACTGGTTTGAGACTGTGATCAGATGTGGCATAGACTAGAGCTTTGGCAGACTGCACTGTAACAGTATACTTAAGAACAATTGAGAACCAGAAGTGCAGTCTGAGCAGAGTTATGACCAGGATTGGCTCATTTCTTTCATTTATACTTATTCTTCAAATTAATTATGTAGAATAACGGGTTTCATGGTGACATTTACATGTACACTTGCATCATGCTTTGCTCATATCCTCCTTTCTATTACCCTGTGCCTTCCCCAGTCTTATTCTACAAGCCTCTTCGATCATCATGTTGGTATTGTTTCGTGTCTTTAAATTTTCACACATGAGATAAAACATGATACCTGTCTTTCTTCCGTAACCAAATTTGCTTAACATCATGGCCTCTATTTAGCTCCATTTAATTTGCTGCAAATGATATAGTTTTAATCTGCTTTATAGCTCAATAATATTCATTGTGGATAGGATGCTGCACTCCCTTTATTAATTGCTTGATGCTGCTGATGGCCATCTAGCTGATTTCAGCGACTAGCTACTATGAATAGCCCTGAAAGAAACATAAGGATGCAGGAATCTCTTGCATATGTTGACTTTATTTCCATCAGTGTATGCACAGGTATGGTATAGATGACTCATGCTATTTCTATTTTCAGATTTTGAAGACCTTCCGTATTGTCTTCCATAGTAGCCAGACTATTTTACATAACCCATAAACAACAATTGAGGGTTTTCCCTTCTTCATATCTTCACCAACACTTGTTATTATATTGTCATTATTATTATACTGCCATTATATTATATTTGACTATTATTATTATCATTATTATTATATGTTACTGGCATTCTGGCAAGGATGAAATATTCCATATTTTCATATACTTTCTAATTATTTCTGGTAGGCATTTTCTTTCCCTTGGTGATAAAGATATAGGCCAGATTTAACCCCATTAATAGTAGATAAAATTAGATAAAGGTGTGTCTGTTTCTCTACCAATACTATATCTGTAGCTTTATCACTATTTCTCTGTAGTATAGCTTGAGTTCAAAGATGGTGATTCCTCCTGAAGTTATTTGTACTATTCAGGATAGTTTTGGCTATCCTGGGTTTTTTGTTTTTCAATATGAAGATGAGAATTATTCTTTCAAGTTCTTTAAATTGTGTGTCTTGATTACATTGAATCTGTAGTTTGCTTTTGGTAGGATGACCATTTTTGCTATGTTAATCCTACCTCTCCATGAATATGGGAGATCTTTCCGCCTTCTGATATCTTCTTCAGTTTCTTTCCCCAGGGACTTGAAGTTATTGTCATAGAGATCTTTCACTTGCTTGGGTAGGGTTACACCCAGATATTTTATATTATTCCTGGCTATTGTAAAGAGTGTTGTCTCCCTAATCTCTTTCTTGGCCTGTTTATCATTTGTATAAAGGAGGACTACTATTTTTTGATTTACTTTTGTATCCAGCCACTTTGCTTAAGGTGTTTATCAGCTTAGGCGTTTTCTGGTGGAATTCTGGGTGTCTTCTATGTATACTATTGTATCATTTGCAAATAATATACTTTGACTTCCGTTCCAATTTGTACGCTCTTGATTTCCTTTAGTTCTCTTATTGCTCTGGCTAGAACTTCAAGTACTATATTGAATAGATAGGGAGTGAGTGGGCAGCCTTGCTAATTTCATGGGATTTTAAGTTTTAGTGGGATTTTAAGTGGGACTGCTTTAAGTTTCTTTGAATTTAGTTTGATGGTGGCTATTGGCTTGCTGTATATGCTTTACTATGTTTAGGTATGTGCATTATAACTTTGAGCTCTCTAATACTTTTGACATGAAGGAGTGTTAGATTTTAACTCCATCCTTGTCTCTCCTCTCCTCCTACCCTTAAAAATCCCTCCCCCTAATACCCCTTCTGCTGCTTCTTTTTGAGAAGAGGAAGACCCCTCCTTGGCTACCACCCTTCTCTGGGATGTCCAATTACAGCAGAACTCCTATGGAGGCCCAACTAAGTATCCCAGTTAGGAGAAGGGGATCCAATGGCACACAACTTGTCAGAAACTACCTCCACTCCTACTAGTAAGGAAACGACATGAAGACCAAGCAGTGGATCTGTTACAAATGTGGAAATAGACAAGATCCAGCTCATGTATGCTCTTGGGTTGGTAGTTCAGTCTCTGTGAGCCACCTTGGGCCCAGATCAATGAACTCTGTTGGTTTTCTTATGATGTCCTTGACTCTTCTAGTTCACTCAATTCTGTCACCCATTCTTCCACAAGATTTCCTAAGCACTCTCTGTCTGCTGTTGGGCTGTGGGTTTCTACATTTGTTTCCATTGGCTCCAGGATGAAACTTCTCAGGAGACAGTTATTCTAGGTTCCTATCTGCAAGTCTAGGAGTGTATAATTAATAGTGTCATGGATTGGCTCTATCACACAGGATGTGTTTTAATAGTTATACAAATTTCATGCTATTGTATAAAAACAGACAGATTGATCAATGGAATAAAATAAAAGACTCAGAAATAAGCCTACACACCAAAAGACACATGATTTTTGACAAAGAAGTTAAAACCGTTCAAAGGAAAAAAAGAGAACACTTCAACAAATGGTGTTGATCTAACTGGATATCTATATGTAAAAGATTGAAAATAAATTTATATTTATCACCATGCACAAAACTCAAATCCAAGTGGATAAAGGACTTTAATATAAAACTGGATACACTAAATCTCATAGAAGAGAAAATGGCAAATAGCCTTGTCTACATTGATACAGGAGACAATTTCCTGAACAAAATACCAATGACTCAGGCCCTAAGATCAACAACTGATAAATGAATGGGACCTCATGGAACTATGAAGCTTCTGAAAGGCAAAGGACACTGTCAATAGGACAAAATGGCAACCTATAGAGTGGGAACAGATCTTTACCAATCCTATATTTGACAGAGGGCTAATATCCAAAATTTATAAAGAATTCAAGAAGTTTGATATAAACAACCCAAGTAATCCAAATAAAATTGGGGTGCAGAGCTAAACAGGATTCTCAACATAGGAATCTTAAATGGCCAAGATGCACTTAAAGAAATGTTCCAAGTCCTTACTCATCAGGATAATGCAAATCAAAGCATTCTATCTCTCAGATTCTATCTTATACTGGTTAGACTGGCTAAGATAAAAAAACTCAAGTGATAGTACACGCTACCAAGGATGCGCAACAAGGGGAATACTTGTCCATTGCTGGTGGGAGTGCCAACTTGTATAAACCCTTTGGAAATCAATTTGGCATTTTCTCAGAAATGTGGGAATACTACCTCAAGACCTTGCTCTACAACTCCTGGACAGATACTCAAAAGGTGTCCCACAAAAATACTAGCTCAACTATGTTCATAGTACCTTAATTTGTAATAGCCAAGGAACTGTAAACAACCTAGATGTCCCTCAACTGAAGAATGGATAAATAAAACGTGGTATATCTACACAGTAGAATACTACTTAGCCATCAAAAACAAAGATATCATGAATTTTGCAAGTAAAGGAATGGAACTTGAAAATATCATCCTTCTGTGAGGTAACCCAGACACAAAAGGGCATGCATAGTATGTACTTACTTTGAAGTGGATATTAGCCATACAATGCAGGATATCTATGCTACAATTCACAGACCCAAAGAAGGTAAACAAGAAAGAGGGCTCAAGTGAGGACACTTGAATCTCACTTTGAGGGAGGAATAAAATTGTCATAGGAGGCAGAGAGAGGAAGGGAACTGTGTGGGATATCAGTGAATATTTAATAGCGACAAGACATGGCCTTGAAACCACTGGGGGAACATCAGATGGGTGTCTGTATGTGGGTTTCTTTCTGGAGCCTTCTACCGACTTTTACCATCCCGTCTGTTGGTTTTAATAATGTTACCATGCCCTTTTTCAGTATGTGCATGTGTTTAGTATGTGTGTATGTGTTTTCACACATTTGGAGATGCACATTCATGTGCTTACATGTGCATATGCAGAAGCCTTGGGTTGATTTGGGTGTCTTTGTCCATCCATTTCTACCTTACATATTAAGATAGTGCTCAAGTCTCCCTTGAACCCAGGCCTTGAGAGCTTGCCAGCTTTCTTCTGAGATCCCTTCTCTTGCATGCTGAGATTACAAGTGAGCCAGCACCCCCCTGGTGTATGTGGGTGCTGGGATTTTGAAGTAAGCCCCCTGACACATGGAGTCATCTCCCCAGGCCTCTGTGCTGCTTTTGCATGCAACTGATTTTATGTCCTATAGTTTGACATAGTTATTGTGATGTCTTTTATGTTTTTTCCACAAATTGTTTTCGTGTTTCCATATTAGTTCAGAATTGTTAGTCTAGTTCTTTAAAAAAATGTCGTTGGTATTTCTATAGGTATTTAATTTGTAGATTACTTTTCAATGTATGGACATTTTCAACTATTAATTTTTCATATGCCAAGACATGTGAGGTGTTGAGGTTTGCTTTAATATTCAAATCAATACAGTCCAAAAGGAGAGGAAAACTTCCACTGAGGAACGGCCTAGATCAGATTGGCCCATGTGCGTATCTGGGGGTGGTTTCTTGATTATGAATTGACTCAGGAGGGCTCAGGCACTTTTGTGCACTAGCAAACCCTGTGCCTGTGCACGACAAGAAGCCACCCAGCAGCATTCCTTCTTAGTTCCTGATTTGGATTCCTCTCTTCCTTTAGTGATGGGCTGCGACTTGGAAGTGTCCACTTCATGAACACTTTCCTTCCCAAGCTGATTTTAATAGATGCTTTACCTCAGCAAGGTCATGGAGCTAGAGGAGCAGGTCTTCCCAACTTTTACTATCTTCTTCAGTTTGTTTTCGGCTTTTTGTAATTCTCTCTCTCTCTCTCTCTCTCTCTCTCTCTCTCTCTCTCTCTGTATGTGTGTGTGTGTGTCTGTGTATGTGTGTCTGTGTATGTGTATCTCTGTGTGTGTGTGTATATATGTGTGTCTCTGTGTGTGTGTGTATGTGTGTCTCTATGTGTGTGTGTATATGTGTGTCTCTGTGAGTGTGTCTGTGTGTGTGTCTGTGTGCGTGTCTGTGTGTGTGTCTGTGTGTGTGTCTGTGTGTGTGTATGTGTGTGTATGTGTGTCTCTGTGTGTGTGTATGTGTGTCTCTATGTGTGTGTGTATATGTGTGTCTGTGTGTGTGTCTCTGTGTGTGTCTGTGTGTGTATGTGTGTCTCTGTGTGTGTATTTGTGTCTCTGGGTGTGTGTGTGTGTATGTGTGTCTCTGTGTATTTGTGTCTCTGTGTGTGTCTGTGTGTGTGTCTGTGTGTCTCTGTGTGTGTGTATGTGTATGTGTGTGTGTATGTGTGTCTCTGTGTGTGTGTATGTGTGTCTCTGTGTGTGTCTCTGTGTGTGTGTATGTGTGTCTCTGTGTGTGTGTATGTGTGTCTCTGTGTGTGTGTATGTGTGTCTCTGTGTGTGTGTATGTGTGTCTCTCTGTGTGTGTATATGTGTTTCTGTGCATGTGTGTGTGTGTCTCTGTGTGTGTGTGTGTGTTGTACACATACATATGTTTAGGTGCATTCACCTATGTGTCTATGTAACAAATCCAGAAATTGATGGTGATTGTCTTTTTCTCTTGCTTTCCACTTTTTTTGTAACCTTTTATTGATTCTTTGTGAATTTCACATCACTTCCTCCAATCCCACTCACCTACCTGACCCTTCATATCTGCCCCATGCCCTGGCAAAGTCCCCCATGAAAGAAAGAAAGAAAGAAAGAAAGAAAGAAAGAAAGAAAGAAAGAAACAACAACAACAAAAGCAAGAATAAAAAAAACTCATCATGGAAGCTGCAGTTTATGTCAGAGTGTGTTCTGTATTATACTCTTTTCCCCACATATTTTGACATGCAAATGCTCATTGCAATGAGTCATTGGGTCTTTTTTGAGGCCTCTAACTTTCGCTACTGTATCAATTCTGGATCTTTACTGGAGACCCTCTGGGATATTCTGTTGTTGCCCTGTGTCATGGAGATACTGCAGCTTTGGACCTGCCTCTTCATGAGCTCCAGCAGTTCATAAACGTTGTGGTGAGTCAACTCAAAGCCCTGGATCTAGGTTTGGATGGTACCCGCTCGCTCATCCTGCCAGCCTGCCTGTACTCATACCAACAGAACAAGCTCTGCAGCCCTGCCCCGGCTGGCTCATCCATTGCCTTGGCTAGCAAGGGGAAGGGCCTGCTCTCACCAGACTACAGGTTCTGAGATTTCAAGTGAGCCACCACCCCCACTTGGTAGACATGTAGATGCTGGAGTTCTGAAGTAAGTTCATGGGTTCATCACCTCAGGCCTCCATAAAGTTTTTGCATGCAACTGTTTTTCTTTCCTATAATTTGACATAGGCATTATGATGTCTTTAACATTTTCCTTGAACTGAACCAGTCCCACAGCTTCCTGCACCGAAAGCCTGTGGGGGAGAGAGCTGGAGCCTCAGAAGTAGGGACACTCCTGAGAACTCAGAGGAGAAAACTACTTTCTGTACAACGTACCCAAACTTATGGGACACAATGAAAGCAGTGCTAAGAGGAAAACTCATAGCTCTGAGTGCCTCCAAAAGGAAACAGAAGAGAGCATACATTAGCAGCTTGACAGCACACCTAAAAGCTCTAGAACAAAAAGAAGCAAATACACCCAAGAGGAGTAGACGGCAGGAAATAATCAAACTCAGGGCTGAAATCAACCAAATAGAAACAAAAAGGACTATACAAGACCCAACAAAGAAAGAGAACTTCAGACCAATTTCCCTTATGAATATTAACACAAAAATACTCAATAAAATTCTTGCAAACGAAATCCTAGAACACATCAAAAGAATCATTCATCATGATCAAGTAGGCTTCATCCCAGGGATGTAGGGATGGTTCAATATATGGAAATCCATTAACATAATCCACTATAGAAACAAACCTAAGGGAAAAAAACCTCACATGATCATTTCATTAGATGCCTAGAAAGCATTTGACAAAATACTACACACCTCATGATAAAAGTCCTGGAAATATCAGGAATTCAAGGCCCATACCTAAACATAATAAAACCAATATACAGCAGACCAGTAGCTAACATTAAACTAAATGGAGAGAAACTTGAAGCAATTCCACTAAAATTAGGGACTAGACAAGGCTGCCCACTCTCTCCCTACTTATTCAATATAGTTCTTGAAGTCCTAGTCAGATCAATCAGACAATGAAAGGTGGTCAAAGGGAAACAAATTGGCAAGGAAGAAGTCAAAATATCATTATTTACAGATGATATGATAGGATACTTAAGTGATCCCAGAAGTTCCGCCAGAGAATTGCTAAGCCTGATAAACAACTTCAGCAATGTGGCTGAGTATAAAATTAACTCAAGCAAAACAGGCTGACAAAGAAATTGGGGAAATGACACCATTCACAATAGTCCTAAATAATATAAAATATACCATGGTGTGACTCTAACCAAGCAAGTGAAAGATCTGTATGATAAGAACTTCAAGTCTCTGAAGAAAGAAACTGAAGAAGATCTCAGAAGATGGTAAGACCTACCATGCTCATGGATTGGCAGGATTAATATAGTAAAGATGGCCATTTTGCCAAAAGCAATCTACAGATTCAATGCAATCCCCATCAAAATTCCTACTCAATTCTTTATAGAGCTAGAAAGAGCAATTTGGAAATTCATTTGGAGTAACAAAAAACCCAGGATGAAAAAGTGAAAACTATCCTTAATTGTAAAAGAACTTCTAGGGGAATCACCATTCCTGACCTCAAGCAGTATTGCAGAGTAATAGTGATAAAAACTGAATGGTATTGGTACATAGACAGGCAGTTAGATCAGAGCAATATAATTGAAGACCTAGAAATTAACCCAAACATCTCTAGTCATTTGATCTTTGACAAAGGAGGTAAAACCAACCAATGGAAAAATGACAACCTTTTCAATAAATGGTGCTGGTTCAACTGGAAGTCAGCATGTAGAAGAATGCAAGTTGATCCATTCTTACCGACCTGTACAAAGTTTAAGTCCAAGAGGATTAAGGACCTCCACATCAAACCAGATAGACTCAAACTAATAAAAGAAAAAGTGGTGGAAGATTCTCAAACACATGAACACTGGAGAAAATTTCCTGAACGAATCACCAATGGCTTATGCTCTAAGATCAAGAATTGACAAATGGGACCTCATAAAACTGCAAAACTTCTGTAAGGCTAAGGACACTGTCATTAGGACAAAATGACAACTACCAGATTGGGAAAAGATCTTTACCAATCCTACATCTGATAGAAGGCTAATATCTAAAATATACAAAGAACTCAAGAAGGTAGACTCCAGAAAGCCAAATAACCCTATTAAAAATGGGGCACAGGACTAAACAAAGAATTTTTAACTGAGGAAAATCGAATGGCTGAGAAGTACCTAAAGAAATATTCAACATGCTTAGTCATCAGGAAAATACAAATCAAAATATTCCTGAGATTCTACCTCACACCAGTCAGAATGGCTAAGATCAAAAACTCAGGTGAAAACAGATACTGGTGAGGATGTGGACAAGAAAGAACACTCTACACATGGACTGACCCATGGCTCCAGCTGCACATGTAGCAGAGGTTGGCCTTGTTGGGCACCAATGGAAGGAGAAGCCCTTGGTCCTGCCAAGATTGGACGCCCAATGTAGGGGAATGTTGGAGGGGGCAGGAAGGGGAGTCAATTTTGAGGGGAACATACTTATTGAAGAAGGGGAGAGGAATGGGATAGGGGGCTTATGTCCGGGAAACTGGGAAAGGGAATAATATTTAAAATGTAAATAAAAGAATACCCAATAAATAAGATATTTTCCTCAAGATTATTTCTGTGCTTCCATATTATCTTAGAATTGTTATCTCTAGTCCTTTAAGCAATGCAATTGAATCTTATATAGGTATTTAATTTACAGATGGCCTTTCATTGTGTGGACAAAGGGTGAGGAGGGTTGAGAGAATCTATCTCAACCCAGCAGACGAGTGTTGTGGCCAGTTCTCCTGTTCACACAACCTTGGGGCTAGCTTACCCGTGCCCACCATCAGGGTCTGTTTAACTGTGCTGCCCAGGTGAGGTGAAGGGTATGCTCTCCCAAGTGCTGCAGGTGGTGCGGGCTGGGACCAGTTTTGCACAGTCTTTAGACATCACCATGCTTGCTAGTGGCAGCCTAGATTGGGAACCTCTTCATGGACTTTGGTGGTAATATGAGCCACAGACATTGATACAGACCTCTTATGCTGAATGGGCATGGACCCAGACATGTCCCTTAGCCACAGAATGATCTGGGACTTCACCATGGCCTCAGGTGTCAGAGCAGGCTACTTATATCAGCCTGTTCCTTACCACCCTCTCCTTTCCAGTTCCATTTCTTTTCACAGTGCTCAAACCATTCTGGTTCTCTTTGTCTCCCATAGCTCTACCATATACTTGCACATCTTAATGGCTCCTGCCTTGGATGGGCCATACTCTGGGTTAGCCTCTGTGTGTCTTCTGCCCTCCTGTGAGTGAACTTCCCACTTAATTTTTTGAGACATGTTCTCTCACTGAATCTGGAGGTCACTCACTGGATAAAAGAGATGGACAGCAGAGCATCAGCTTGTCTGCTCCTCAGAAGACACTACAGCCTGAAGGCATCCCAGGAGTTCCCTTGAACACAGGACAACTGGTAAGTGACCCTCACAAGGCGCACAGCTGCTGGGAATTTTGAGGAGTTCAGTGGGCTTGGTACCCAATCACCCCCTAAACCTGAGGTCCCCAAATTCCAGTCCCATTCTGGCCAGTACCTTCTGCTGAGGCAGATAGCCAGTTTGTCTTCCACGTTGAAGACACCACAGGCTGAAGGCATCCCAGGAGTTCCTCTGCACACAGGGCAAATGTGTGATAGACACCACAGTCTGAAGACCTCCAAGGGGCTCTGCTGAATGCAGGCCAATTGACCCAACAGGCTGGAAGTCTCCGTGGAGATCTGCTGCACACATGACAACCACCCTACAGTCCAAAGGCATCCCAGGAGAACAACTCTATACAGGACAATAGCTTGACAGCTCCACTGAAATCCCAACAGTCTGAAGGCCTTCCAGGAGATCAGCTGCAGCCAGAGCAACAGATCAGCAGATTCTCCACCCCTCTGAAGATCCCATAGTCTGAAGGCACCACAGGAGGTCTGCTACAGGCAGGGCACACACCTACAAGGAGACCTGAAGCATCCTAGAGACACAAGAAGCAGACTCCAGAAAGAGAGACTCAGACAAGCAAACACCAGGGATAACCAGATGGTGAGAGGCAAAAGCCCATAAGTAACAGAAGCCAATATACTTTGGCATTATCAGAACTGAGTTCTCCCACCCCAGCAAGCCCTGGATACACCAAAACACTCGAAAATCAGGAAGTTGACATAAAATCCTATCTCATGAAGAAAATAGAGTCTTTTAACGAGGATATAAAAATTCACTGAAGGAAATACAAGAAAACCACATGTAAACTGGTAGAAGCCCTTAAAGAGGAAACAAGTAAATCACTTAAAGAAGTATAGAAAAACACAGTCAAACAGGTGAAGGACTTGCACAAATTGGTCCAAGACCTAAAAGTGGAAGTAGAAACAATAAAGAAAACACAAATGTAGGCAACCATTTAATTGGAAAACCTAGGAAAGAGGTCAGAAATTACAGATGTAAGCATCACTAACAGAATACAAGAGATTGAAGAGAGAATCTCAAGTGTAGAAGATACCTTAGAAGATATCGAGACATCTGTCAAACAAAAATCAAAACATAAAAGACTCCTAATCCCAAACATCCAGGATATCCAGGACACAATGAAAAGAACAAAATTAAGAATAATAGGAATAGATTTCCAACTCAAAGGACCCAAAAATGTCTTCAACAAAATCATAGGCAAAAAACTTCCCCAATCTAAAGAAGGAGATGGCCATAAATGTACAATAAGCATATAAAACACCAAATAAATTGGACCATAGAGGAAAATCCTCTCATAACATAATAATCAAAACACTAAGTGCACAGAACAAAAAAGAATATTAAAAGCTGCAAGGGAACAAGGCCAAGTAACATATAAAGGCAGACCTATCAGAATTATACTAGACTTCTCAACAGAGACTCTAACAGTTAGAGATTGTGGAAAGAGATCATGCAGACTCTAAGAGAACACAAATGACAGCCCAGGGTACTATACCCAGCAAAAGTATCAATCAACATAGATGGAGAAACCAAAATTCGTCAGGACAGAACCAAATTCAAACAATATCTAGCTACCAATCTAGCCCTACAGAGGATTCTAGAAGGAAAACTTCAACACAAGGAGGGTACCTATACTAAAGAAAAACAAGGTATTAGTCATCTTACAAAAAAGCCAAAAGGAGAGAATAACATGCACAAAATGCCACCTACAACAGCAAACATAACAGGAACTAACAGTCATCTGTCTTTAATATCTCTCAGTATTAATGGACTCAATTTACCTATAATAAGACATAAACT
Source organism: Rattus norvegicus (assembly GCF_021556685.1). NCBI lineage: Eukaryota > Metazoa > Chordata > Mammalia > Rodentia > Muridae > Rattus > Rattus norvegicus. The sequence continues at coordinate 12,866,560 of NC_141534.1, read as the reverse complement.
AACAGACAAACAGCATCCAGCATTTTGCTGCATACAAGACAGACACTACATTAGACTAAAAGGTTCGTAAAAGTCAAGCAAATGGTCCCAAGAAACAAGTTGTAGTTGCTCTTCTAATAACCAATAAAATAGACTTTCAACCAAAAGTTATCAAATGAGATGAGGAGGGACACTTCATATTCATCAAAGGAAAAATTCACCTAGAGAAAGCCTCAATGTTGAACATTTATGCCCCAAATGCAAGGGCACCCACATTTGTAAAAGAAACTTTACTAAAGCTCAAAACACACATTGAACCTCACACAAAAACAGTGGGAAGTTTCAACACCCCATGCTCACTAATGCACAGGTCATTAAAACAGAAACTAAACATCAGCACTGTGAAATTTATAGATTTAAGAAATGGATTTAACAGATAGCTACAGAACATTTTACCCCAAAGCAAAAGAATACACCTTCTCAGCACCTCATGGTATCTTCTCTAAAACTGACTACATTAGCCATCCCCAAACAAGCCTCAACTCTTACAAAAAGACTGAAATAATCCCATGCCTCTTATCACATCACCTTGGCCTAAGGCTCCTCTTCAATAACAACAAAAACAACAGAGAGCCCACACACATGGAAACTGAACAAATCTCTACTTAATGATAACTTTGACCAGGAAGAAATAAAGAAGGAATTTAAAGCCTTCCTGGAATTCAATGTGAATGATGACACAGCATACCAGACCTTATGGGACACAATTAGAGCAGTGCTAAGAGGAAAATTCATAGCACTAAGTGCCCTGGCAACAAAATTGAGGAGATCCTACACTAGTGCTTTAATAACACACCTGAGAGCTCTAGAACAAAAGGAAGCAAACACACTCAAGAGGAAAACATGGCAGGAAATAGTCAAATTCAGGGCTGACAGCAACCAAATAAAACAAAGAGAAAGATACAAAGAATCAGCAAAACCAAAAGCTATTTCTTTAACACAATCAACAAGATAGACAAACCCCCAGGCAAACTAACTGAAGGGCACAGAGAGAGTATATAAATCAACAAAATCAGAAATGAAAAGGGAGAAATAGTAACAGAAACTGAGGAAATTAAAAAATCATCAGATCCTACCACGAAACTTGATACTCAACAAAACTGGAAAATCTAGATGAAATGGATCATTTTCTAGACATATACCACATACCAAAGTTAAATTAAGAGCAGCTAAACTTTCTAAGCAGGCCCATGTCTACTAAAATAATAGAAGAAATCATTAGTAACTTCCCAACCAAAAAAAGCCCAGGGCCAGATGGCTATACTACAAAATTCTACCAGACCTTCAAAGAAGAGCTAATACCAATATTCCATAAAGTATTCCATAAAATCCAAACAGAAGAACTTCTAAGTTCTTGAAGCTACAATTACTCAGACAACTATACCACACAAGGACCCAACACAAAATGAGAACTTCAGACCAATTTAGCTTATGAGTATTGATGCAAAATACTCAATAAAATTCTCACAAACCAAGAACACATCAAAACCATCAATTTCACCATGAAGTAGGCTTCAACCCAGGGATGCAAATATGGTTCAATATACAAAAGTCCATTAACATATCCACTGTATTAACAAACAAAAAATCACATGGTTATCTCATTAGATGTAGAAAAAGCATTTGCAAAATACAGCACAATTCCTTGTTAAAAATATTGGGGAATTCAAGGCCAGACCTAAACATAATAAGAGCAATTTACTGCACACTAACAGCCAATATCAACTTAAATGGAGAGATACTTAAAACAATTCCATTAAAATCAGGGATAAGATAAGGATGCCCACTTTCCCCATATCTATTCAATATAGTACTCAAGGTTCTAGGGAGAGCAATAAGACAACAAAAGATCAAGGAGACAGAAATTTGCAAAGAAGAATTCAAGGTATCACTATTTGCAGATGATATTATAGTATACATAAGCAAACCAGAAAATTCTACTGGAGAATTTCTACAATTGATAAACAACTTCAGCAAATTGTCTGGATATAAAATTAACTCAAATAAATTGGTAGCCTTCCGTTATAAAAATGATAAACAGGCTAAGAAGAAAAAAATTACAGAAACAACAACCTTCACAATAGTCACAAATATTATAAAATATTTTGGTGTAACTCTGACCAAAGAAGTGAAATATCTGTATGACAAGAGCATCAAGACTCTCAAGAAAGAAATTGAAGAAGATCTCAGAAAATGGAGAGATCTCCTATGCTCATGGATTGGCAGAATTAACATAGTAAAAATGGTCATCTTATCAAAAGCAATCTACAGATTGAATGCAATCCTCATCAAAATCCCAACAAAATTCATCAAAGACATGGACAGTGCAATTTTCAAATTCATCTGGAAAAGCAATAAACCCAGAATAGCCAAACCAAATCTTAAGAGTAGAAGAACTTCTGGAGGAATCACTATCCCTCCAACTATAACCATCAAGTTATAATACAGAGCAAGAGTGATTAAAAACCGCATGGTATTTGTACAGAGACAGACATGTTCATGGAATAGAATTGAAGACCCAGAAATAAAACCATGCACTTATGGACACTTGATTTTTGACAAAGAAGCGAAAAATGACAATGGAAAAAAATGAAAAAAGAAAGAATTTATCTTCAATACATTGTGCTGGTCTAACTGGCAGTTCGTATGTAGAAAAATGAAAATAGATCCATATATTTCATCTTGCACAAAGCTCAAGTCCAATTGGATCAAGGCCCTCAACCTAAAACCAGATACACTCAATTCAATAGAAGAGAAAGTGGGAGAGAACTTGGAACTCATTGGCCTAGGGCAGAATATCCTAAAAAGAACTCCAGTGGCTCAGGATCTGAGATAAAAAATTGATAAATGAAACCTCATGAAACTGAAAAGCTTTTGTAAGGCAAAGCACATAGTCAATAAGACAAATCAGCAAGCTACAAGTTGGAAAAAATATATTCACTAACTACACATCCGATACAGCACCAATATCCAAAATATATAAAGAACTCAAAAAGTTAACCTCCAAGAAACTGAACAACCTGGTAAGAAAAAAAATGGGGTATAGAACTAAACGGAATTCACAACAAAGCACTCCTGAATGGCTGAGAAGCACATAAAGAAATGTTCAAAGTCCGTAGTGTTCAGGGAAATGTAAGTCAAAAGGACCCTGAGATTCTACTTACACCAATTAGAACTGAGAAGATCAAAAACTCAAGTGATTGCACATGTTGTCGAGGATGTGTAGAAGGAGGAACAGTCCTCCACTACTGGGGTATTGCAAACTGGTACAACCCTCTGGAAAACAATCTAGAGATTCCTCAGAAAATTAGAAATAAATCTACCTGAAGACCCAGCAATACCACTCTTGGAAATATGCCCAAAAGATGCCCTATCAGGCCACAGGTGCACGTGTCCCACTATGTTCATAGTGACCTTGTTTGTGATAGCCAGAAGCTATCTCACAACAGAGGAATGGATTCAGAAAATAGGGTTCATTTATGCAATGGAATACTATTCAGCTATTAAGAATGAGGCATGTAGGTTGATGTCTTCATGCAGGAAGACAGGTACAGGACAGAACCAGTACTGTCATTGGATGAGAAGGAAGGAGAAAAGTTTTAGAAAGAGGAGAAGGAACCGCAACAAGGGAAGGAGCTGGGAGAACATGGCAGCAGATGTTAAGATTCTTCTCTGTGCATAGATACAGGTTTCTATGAATATTTCTAAGGGATGGATATGTACAGCATTTTGTGCTGTCTAGATGGGCAAATTATATCTTATCAATTGGATCAGAGACCATTGTGTGGTGCGTTATTTCATGTTACGACTTAATTGAGTTCGAGAGAAGGTATGGTTAGGAACTTGGATAGATTAAGTTTAATCACTGACTCCAAGTAGAGAATGGAGATATTTGCCAGTTATAAAAGTTATTATAAAAGTCTTTCCACCAGGAAGAGTAAATACAGACATATATTATAGAAGTTATTAATAAATAAAAGTCTGACGCTCCAGGTTGTGAGCTTAACAGATAGATGGAAATATTTTGGTCTACAGCACATTCAGATTCTCTACGAGGTGGACTTCATGGAAATTTTGGGTTAAAATCCTGGTTTGACAAGTTTCTTACTTCTTATTGGTGTTGGTATTAATAAAAAGGTGATTAAATCGTTTTCTGAATTACCCTGCTAAGGCCATGTGGCTGGTCAATGCTGTCTAGCAAGAGTTTGTGGTTATTTTTGTTATTTACCACAGCAGAAGGCTCATATTCTCTTAACGTGGGCTCCATGGGGAGTTTGGGTTAATTTCCTGGCATGACAGCTTAGAGAAGCCTAAACAGGCTCAGTCAGTATTGTTTAGCTTACTTCTGTCTTTTAAATTGTTTTCATTTTCATAATGGGTGTGATTTTGAGTCTTGTGGGTATATTATTTCTCTGGGAGAGAGTGCAAGATACAAGCTTTTCTGGTTACAGACAAAAGAACATGGCATTTTGGGAGAAAGGTTTTGTCTTTATGTTATTGAAAAGGGTGATTAGACTTTGGACTCCTTCCAGGCTTATATTGATTAGATTGGATAAGGTAGACCTCCTGAAATAACTAAATTCAAGAAAAGCAAACAAAAAGTTATCTTGATACTAAAATTTTGGAGATTTATCTATTTCAGAATGTATGGTTCAGTTTCAGAATGCTGAACAGGCCTGCTTGGATTCTGATCTCAAGGAATTTCATCTGGGTCATCAAGATAGACCTTAGGCTACAACAACTACCCTGTTTTCACTACCCCATCCCCAGGATATCTCAATGCCCACATGCAGCAGAGTAATCACCCAGATTCCTTAAACTTTTGGAGGCTAAAAGTGGATAGTCTAAGGTTGTCTTTTTAGAGAATTTAGAAATAGCCATAATTTAACAGGGAGGAATTAGCCCAAATTGATTGTACAGTCATAATCTCATCTGGTAGAAATCCTTATGTTTGTTACTAAGGTAAAATTATAATCTTTTACATTGGTACATAATTTATTTGATACAAGTTTAGATTTTCTTTGATATGAATTTTCTCATCAATTTAAAATTAATATTGTTACTCTCATAGATAGGCATTTTGCCTATACAACACAAGGGTATTCCCAGTTCTTTACTGCTATTAAAAAACTAATCTGAGATGACTAAACATAGGAATTAAGGGCCAAATAACAAATTCATGGCTCATAGATTACTGTTAGGGTGTTTTCAAAGTATTCTCATGAGAAATAGCTGAGAGTAGTTAACAGACAACAGTCTAGATTACTCTATACAGATAGATGATTTTCAAAAATATCAGAAATCCACAAAATATGACATTTAATGTTATTTCCTTTTTGTTGAGACATATCTCCTCCTAACAGTTGCCCTTTGGTGGACTCAAAGGAGAAATTGAGCATCTCTACCTTCCGGTGAGGAAATATATTATGGCAAGACAGCAACTAGGCAAGAATTGCCTCAATTCATCTACAGACAAAATATTGTCCAGAAAAAAGACACATTGCAGAATAGTTGACTGATAATTTCGGCCAAGCCAGAATAATCAGCTCTTAATAGTTCTGTGTTTCAAAAGTCTGTCAGATGATTCTAGGCCAGAAGGCTGAAGACTTGCTTCTCACGTGTTTCTAACAGTGGACTGTGCAAATAGAAAATTGTCTCTACAGCCTGTCTCTATTCTGGAAGCTGTGTTTGATTTTCTATATTTACAGATATATTGGTCAGTCTCAGATTTCTGATAGGGTTGAAACTAGCTATAGTCTCATAGCCTACCCAGTCTGTTTAACTTTGAGAATATGTATTGATTGGATAACTATCAGATAGTATACAAGCTAGCCAGGACACAACAGATTTTAAACCTTTCTTAAGCTGAAATAGATAACTAAATGTTCCTTTTAACTTATAAAATATTGGACTGGGTGTTAAGTGTATTTTATGCTGTATAAATTACAAAATATTAAGAGTTGTTCTCAGCTTACCTTTGAGAGAAAAGTTTTTTTTTGTTTTTTTTGTTTTTTTTTTTTTGACAGAAAGTGTGAAGTGTAGGTTGATGTCTTTATGCAGGAAGACAGGTACAGAGACAGAACCACTACTGTCATTGGATGAAAAGGAAGCGTGGGCAGGAGAAAAGTTTTAGAAAGAGGAGAAGGAACCAGAGCAAGGGAAGGAGCTGGGAGAACATGGCAGCAGATGTTAAGATTCTTTGTGCATAGATCCAGGTTATTATGAATATTTCTAAGGGATGGGTGTGTACAGGATTTTGTGCTGTCTAGATGGGCAAATTATATCTTATCAATTGGATCAGAGATCATTGTGTGGTATAGTCTTCCACGTGACGACTTAATTGAGTTCATGAGAAGTTGCGGTAGTGGGACACACCAAGTTCTCCATGGAATTGGGATGTGTGTACCTGGTGTGGTAACAACCCGCCAAGGGAACTGTGAGTGAAAGCAATGCGGTGTGGCAAGGTGCCACGCTGGAATGGCTCATGGACCGCCAAGGTTAGACAGTACCATGGGGGGCCAGCCTGGAGGAGCTGAGATAAATTAGTGCTAGTTCCTATGGTAGGACCACCTGGGTCAGAGAGAGAGCCAACTGAAGAGTGGTACACTTGAGAACTTGTCATGCCACATTTTTTTTTTTACTGCAACAGGGGCCATAGTAAGTTTTGCAGGCTAATGGTTGGAAATAGAAATATCCTCCTGAGTGAATTAACTGAGACCCCAAAGGACATGCATTGCACGTACTCACTAGTAAGTGGATATTGGCCATAAAATACAGAATACCCAGGATACAATCCACAGAACTCAAGAAGGTTAACAAGCCAAATGGCCCAAATGAGGACACCTCAGTTCCACTTGGGAGGTAGAAGAAAGCAACTAGGGGGGAGGGAGGGACCTGTGTGAGAAAGGGGACAGGGAGGGAAACAGGGGAACATGATCTGGTATTGGGTGGGGAAAAGGACTGAAGCCCTGAGGGCCAGCTGAAAGAATGGAAACGGGCAATCTCAGGAGGTAAGATGTGGGGGAACCCTCCAAAATGTACCAGAGAACTGAGAGGTGAGAGATTTTCAGGACTCAAAGGGAGGGATCTTAGATGAAATGCCCTATAGTGGGGAAAGAAAACTTGTAGAGCCCATCTCCAGTAGAAAGACAGGGCATCAAGTGAAGGGATGGAGTTGCTATTTCACATTAAAAAAAAAAAACTCTGACCCATAATTGTTCCTATTTGAAAGAACTACAGGGACAAAAATGAAGAAGAGCCTGAAGGAAAGGAGGTCCAGTGGCAGGCCCTGATTGAATCTAGCTCAAGGGGGGACACCAACACTATTACTGATGCTATGGTGTGCTTACAAAGAGGAGACTAGCATTACTGCCCTCCGAAAGGCCCATCCAGCAGCTGAAAGAGTCAGATGCAGATATTTTCACCCAACCAATGAATGGAGAGAAGCAGGTGACTCTTGTGTTTGAATTAGGGAAAAGCTAGAAGAAGCTGAGGAGGAGGAGAGCAACCATATAGGAAGACTAGCAGTCTCAACTAACCTGGACCCCTTGAAATTGCTCAGACCCGAGCCACCAACCAGGAAGCATACACTAGTTGATATGATGCCCCTAACACATATACAGCAGAGGACTGGCTGGTCTGGAGTGAGTGAGAGAAGATGAACCTAACCCTGGAGATACTTGAGGCCCCAGGGAGTAGGGAAGTCTGTGGTGGGGGTTGGGGATATCCTCTTGGAGATTGGTGATGAGGAAGTAGGAGGTGTGGAACAGTTAGAGGGCAGACTGGGATGAGGATATAGACTGGACTGTAAGAAAAGATTAAAGACTAAAAATAAACAAAACAAAATAAACACACGAAAAATTAAATGGGCAGCAATCCTCTAGGATTCTGGTCTCTCCAAGTTCTTGTGCTATGATTAGAGGTGTCCAATGGCATGCCTCTCTTTTTAAGGGTGCTATGAATTTGAACTCAGGTATTCATGCTTTCAAAGTAAAGAATTTTCCTACTAAGTCATCCCCTCAGCTGACTTTTATAATTTTAATTGCTATGCTTGAAAGTCAGGTTTATTCCTGACTTTTGAAAAATTTGAAACAATATACTGAATAAGAACAGTGCAGTGACCTTGGACATACTTGTTTCATTCTTCGTATTAAAGGAAATACTTTTTGATGCTCCCCATTCAGTGTGAAGATGCTGCTGTGTCTGTTCTACATTACTTTTATTATCTAGATAATCCTTTAATACCTGATTTGTTCAATACTTTCATAAGAAAATTATGTAGAAGTGAGTAGCTTTTCTCTCCTTATGTTGTCAATATGTATGTCAATCATGTGATTTTTATTTTTGATTAAAAGTATTTATAATATTATGTTTATTATTCTGTTTTATTAAATCATTGTTTTTTCCCCTGGAATGAAACCAACTTGATCATGATGTATGCTCTTTGTAATGTGTTGTTTGACTCAACATTATTGGTTTTATGTGTGCATATGTGTATGTGTTCCCTATATTTCTATTTTATTCATTAGTTTGAGGGGTGCCACTATTAGCTCTTAAATATATATCGTTGAATTCAGTTGTCAATGTACTCAGTCTTGATCCTTTCCTTACCATGAGACTGCTTTTCTTTCTGAGTGAATTTGGCTTGAATTCTATTTTGTCAGAGATGTGTATAGCTACTGTTGCTTACTTTAGGATTCCATTTGTTTATACTATGATTTTCCATTCTTTCACTTATTTCCTTCATTTATATATGACTTTGCTGGTGATGTGAGTTTCTTGCAGACAGCAAATTGATGGACACTATCATTTAGTTCAATTAACCAATTTGTATCTTTTTATTAGAGAATCGGGACCATTTACATTCATAGTTGTTGAAATGTAGTTAGCAGTTTCTCTTATTTGCTTTTGTTATGATTGCTTTGAGTCAATTATATCTATTTATATTTTACTATATTTACTATATTTTCCTGAGTTGGACATACAAGGTACTTTCTTAATTCTCATTTTCTTTATTGTCTACTTTTGACCAAGATTTATTCTTTCTCATGTGCCCATAATTGTGCTTTTCGTGATTCCACTTCCCCTCAGGACATCTTCCTTAATGAAGACTTTGTTGGTCAGGTATGGCTGACACTCCTATATGTAAGACAAAGTGAATAATTTATGGAGTATTTCACCCACAGAGTCTTGAAAGTAGTTAACAAATCAATAACGGATCCCAACATTTAATAACATATAATTTTAAACAATGAATAGGTATATAATTTATGTTTCACTTTTAAAGTTGTATAATATGAGTTGACTTTTTCCAGTGGGATGATTTGAAATAAAAATAAAATTAAAGTGATTTGAATACCTTTACATAAAATTGTCCTTTAAAAAATTTCATATAGATAATTGGACTATTATCATATAGATAATAGTCCATACAAATTATCATTGCCAATAGATACTTGAGAATCCTAAAGTTCATTTGCTAGGAATATTGTCATATTGATGACAACAATGTTCATAGTTAAGTTCATGTTTGTCTAAGGGATTTGTATATTTATAGGTATATGCATTGAGAATGGCTGAATGTATGAGACAAAGGGTCTTTGTTTTCTGTTTTTATATCATGGATATTTCACATAATAGGAACAGTATGATTTCATTCGTTAGGTGCATGCAGAGATTATGAATTAGAGTATGAGTAATCATGCATTCCTATTCTAACTTAAAAAAACCAAATAACTAGCTATAGGTTTCTCTTTTCTTTTTATTTTAATATTTAATTATTTATTTTATGTATATGAGTGCTCTATCTGCATGTATGTCTGTGTGCCAGAAGAGGCATCAGATCCTATTATAGATGGTTAGGAATCACCATTTGTTTGCTGGGAATTGAACTCAGGACCTCTGGAAGAACAAACACTGCTCTGAACTGCTGAACTATTTCTCCAGCTAACTATCGGTTCCTTAAAGCAAAGTTTGTAAAATTTAATTGAAGTGCCACTCCATATTGGCATATGCCATTACAAATAATAGTAAGCATATTTGATCCCTGCATGCAATATGATTCTCTGAAATCACATATTTTGGATTATTTATTACAAATGTTGCCAATACAGTTAGCAAAGCAATTTAATGACCCACTATCTGAACTGATAATAGAGATTCAATGTAAGTCTCATCTTCTTAGGGACTAAGCAGAGAGATCTCAGTTTTGGTCACTAAATCCATGTAGCTGGGCATGCTAGAGGCTGAACACTAACATTGTAGTAAAAACAACATGAATGACAAGTTTGATAGATGAAAATCAAGTTTTGCCTCAGGGAATTTCAGAGGGTAATAAGGTTTCAATCACATATAGAATCTGTCAGTTTGGTCAACTTTTCAGAAATTCTTTTAATGAATGTCTTGACATAAAATTTTGTTTTTTGGAGACATTCTCACTCTATAGCTCACGCTGGTCAGAAACATGGCGAAACTCATCACCTCGAGTGCTGGCATTATAGATGTGAGCTACTATGTGTAGTGATGCGAACTGGGAAAAATGCTATGTGGACAGAATTCAGTTTCCTTTGGTTTGCATCTTACTCTGGAGGATTTGCTTTCTTAAATGTGACTTGGAAGAAGTTCCTTATCCTTTGAGAATTCATTTTCAGTTTTAGAAAAATGCAGAATGTGGTGAAGATTAAACCAGGTAGGTAAGACATATGAAGTTCTTGGAACAATGCCTGTAAGCTGGCAAGCATTTCAGAAAACTCATCTCTGGTTTAATCTGGGGAACTATACTGGCAAAAGAGGCAAAGTAAGACGCATACACTGGAAGAAGATAGATCCTGGGCAGGTTTTAATAACCACAGTCATTCGAAGGGCAAGACAAATAAATAGATTCTCCACTGAGCCAACTGGAAGAACAGGAGAATTGGCAATGATATTCAACAAGATGAACCTTGGAGATACCATTAAAGAGACTTAAGAGAATGGGTGAAAATCTATGTAACTGTATTAGGCTGGGTACCTAGCTCACCAAATCTCTAGAAGAAAAACTTTGATGTAGCGTGATACACATAGGCCTCTCTCTGGGTTTGCTTGCAGAGTGGGCCGAGAATTGGGGCAAGATGAAATCTAGCTATGGGAACCTGAAAGGAAAGGAAATAAGGCAGCTCAGAGGAACGGGACTGAAGATGTAGCATTCAATTCTTTTCTGTGAATACTAAGCCTTGTAGCCACCCACACTGGGAAGAGGGCAGTAAAGGCTGAAGCAGTTAATCCTAACTGTCCTGGGATAGAGCTAAGTCTTAGATGATGCATACAGCTGTGGGATGAATAAGCAGAGCAAAGAGGGAAAAGTCATCCAAGGCCCTGAGATTGGGGTGAGCGTGATATGTATTATGAATTAGTAGTCTCATTAATAGACAATTGTAGTGTCAAGCTTCACAAGTTGGATTCAGGAGAGAAGATAAGATGGGTAAAGAACCTTTAATGGTTCTGAGAATATATTCTCTCTCTCTCTCTCTCTCTCTCTCTCTCTCTCTCTCTCTCTCCCCCTCTCTCTCTCTCGTTCACCTACCTATCAGAAATGATGCAACCTTCAAAGAAGATTAGTTTGGAAGAGAATGAGTGAATTAAAGAATATTTGTGGTTGGGGATTTAGCTCAGTGGTAGAGTGCTTGCCTAGTGAGTGCAAGGCCCTGGGTTCGATCCTCAGCTCCGAAAAAAAAAAAGAATATTTGTAACATGTGCATGCTGAGACCACAGGTACATGCCACGACAGTCAACATTATTATGTGGAAATTATGGTTGAACCCATGCAAGACATTCTATATGTTTACAAAACAAACACTTTATCATCCGAGCCAACACCAGCTTGAAAAAATGTCTTGTAGACTACCTCCTGTGGATCAACATAATCTATATGGCATCTTTTAACTTATGACAGCAACTTTATGCAAAGTAAAATGCTAGTACAACTTTCTTCTTCTTCTTCTTCTTCTTCTTCTTCTTCTTCTTCTTCTTCTTCTTCTTCTTCTTCTTCTTCTTCTTCTTCTTCTTCTTCTTCTTCTTCTCTTCCTCCTCCTCCTCCTCCTCCTCCTCCTCCTCCTCCTCCTCCTCCTCCTCCTCCTCCTCCTCTTCTTCTTCCTTCTTCAATGGTACTTTGAAGGGTGAAGCGACATGAGCTGGCCTAATAGCTCAGGCCTATAATTCTAGTTATTTTGGGGCCTGAGACAAAAGGGTCACAGGAAGGAGAATTCCAAGTTCAAGGTCTCCCTAGGCTACATAGGGAAGGCAAATGAAGCTGAGGCAAGTAAGTGATATTCAGTTAAAAAAAAAAATGAAAAGTGTCTTCCAGAAGCTTCAGAAACCCTCAGTTACCGTGAAGACGTGGCCAAGTGCAAGAACCACACCACAAACAACCAGTCCTGCAAATGACGCAGAAAAGGCATAAAGAAACCATAGTCACAAAGATATGAATCTCTTAAGGGCGTTGACCCCAAATTTCTGAAGACGTGTTTTTCCAAGAAGCACACAGAAGGACCTGAAGAAAATGCAGGCCAGCAGAGACTGTCAAGGTCCTTGTGAAGCCTAAGGCAGTTAAATCCAAGATGCCAAAGGGTCCCAGCCGAGAACTCAGCTGACTTGCTCTTATTGCTCACCACAATTTATGAAGCAGTTTCGAAGCTACCAGGCCCCGGATCTGCCAACCAGATCCCATGGTTCAAAACAAGGCAGAGGCCAAATCTCCAGCTAAGGCCCAGGCTTCAGCTCTAGCTCAGACTCCCAAAGGTGTGCAGGCCCCTGTGAAGGCTCCATGGAAAAGGCTCCTGCCAGTGTGAAGACAGATGGACTACTGTGATACACCTACCTACACACTATTTGCAGATGAGCAGTGTCCTATGCTGTTTTTATGAATAAACTAGAGGCAAGATCTGTTTTTTTAAAAAGTAAAGCAAAAGAAACGTAAAAAGGTAGAAAGAAAGCCTAGAGAGATGGAAGGTGGTTAAGAGTACTTCCTACTCTTTCTGAAAACCTAAGTCCAGTTCCCAGTACAAATGTTTGATGGCTGACAGATACCTGTACTACAGCAGAGTATCAGAGTATCAGAATCCTTCTTTTGGCCTCTGTGGGCCTCCTCAAAGAAGTAGCACTCACACAACACACACACATACACACACACACACACACACACACACACACACACACACACACACACAGAGGCACTCGTACATGCACACAAATGACAAATGTAGGTAAAAATTCTTTTACCAACAAAAAAGAGGACTGAAGATCATCTAGGTCAGTGGTAATGTGCTTACGCAACAATACTGGCAACACCACACGTTCTGTTTTTACTGCAAACAGACAAATTAAAAATGTGGAACGACTTGTCCAAGCTGCTCACTGAGTACGGTAAGCAGCTTTCTCAATGACTGGTGGTGTCCCTTCTCTTCCTCCTGAACTTTTCGTGACCTTCCTGTTGCTGACTCCACCCCTCTCTCACTCCAGACACTCTTAGGCCCCTCCTATTCATTCCATTTCCTTATGCTGCTTTCCTGTATTTGTATTTCTGGCATTTTTCTTTAGTACAAATGATCACAAGGCACCTACTCAAGTGGGGTGAATATTATCTTCTTTGGGAGGCAAGCAAAGAATACTATAGGGGCTCACCAAACTATTTATTTGTTTGTTTTAAGTTATAACTTTACCACTTACTAACACTCTATGATTTTGATGCAGAACATGACAGTGGTACACATTTTAGTTTCTTTATCTTTAAGAAGCATGAAAGCAAGGCATTCTGTACCAGACTTTGGAGAGGAGTAATATCCAATATAAGGCAGCCTGGTTTATATGGAGTTATCAAACCTTTAGTTCTTTCTTATCTATTTTCCCATTCTTCAGAACTGAATTGCTAAACATTTCAGATGAGATGTTAAACATCTCACAAGAGAATAAAAGAATATGGAGAGAAATAAAGGGGAAAAGTCATTAATAAAGTACAAGTAAATAAGGAGAAAAAGTTGACTGGTGATTTCTTTTTCTGCAAATCACAGCTAATGGCACTTTGTTCCAGAAGTTATATATCATGAGTCATTAGATCAGACCTCAGTTTGTAACCTGTACATTCATTAAACTTGAAATAGGCAAGTAGATTGCACTCAAAACTCAATAGACTGAGTAAAATCACTTTAAAGGAACATTTTCTATTTGATATTGGTCCATTTGGACCTTCAGGATAAAAGATACTACTTATCAAATCATTTATACATGAAGAGATGGACAGATAGTATAATAGAGGAGAGAATGAAGATAAAAATTTATTTCAATAAGTTCAAATAATGGACCAAACCTAACAAGATGAAATGTAATGGGAATCAGAGGCAAGACCTGAATTAAAGTTCATGCTATTAAGTCTATATTATAAGGAACAGATAATCATAAGTCATAATTCATATGAAATATATGATTTATATCTTAGGGTTTAGTTGGTTGGAATTAAGTTAACTTACATTTTAAAAGAATTCTTAAAAATAATTATAGTGTAATATATGTGCTTGAAAAGAACTTGGGTATGGTGGGAGATTGTACAAAGGGTTTGTAGTATTTTTTGGTTTGTATTTGTGTAATACTACCTAGTACATTTGACCATCATCACATATGCTTCTCTTAGTGGTTATAAATGATGCATAGTTTTGTAGCAGATGTCTTCGCTTCATGGCCAGTCTTTGTCTACTTGATGCATTGTAATCAAATGTTATTTTTCTGCTTCCCAGTAATGCTATAGGAGTCTTTCACACAAGTTTCAGAAATGGGCTCGGGTGGTTTTGTGCTTATATTTGAATGTATGGATATCTTGGGGAGTAAGAGACATCACCCAAGCCCCAAGCATTGGAGATTCTCCAAATGCTTCTGTCAACTCTCAGCTCAGACACAGGGATTGTAGCTCTCCTTAGAGATTCTGGACAACTGAGGATACTTGGTGCTTCAGGGTGAATGGTTCTTCCTAAGTCAGGTAAGCAATGGGGAGTAGTGTGGTGTGTGTGTGTGTGTGTGTGTGTGTGTGTGTGTGTGTGTGTGTATGTGTGGTACTCATCACTACCTCCTGGGGAGCAACACAAGCCATTTTTTAAGCTTCCAGCAATACTCTACTCCAGTGACGTGCTGCCACCTAGAGTTTTGGTTAACCAATCAATTTTACCTACTTACTGTCATGGTCCCACCTCATGAATCTGTCTCTCTAAAGTCAAGTGTGGAGACATATTCCTAGTATCCTGGGGTGTAGGACGCATCATTTTATCATGAAATACTTTTTCTTCTATTCTCATAAAATGGTTTTTAAAATATTAAAAATCACTTGCTTGGTGAAGTATGCTGATACATAAGTAATTCATGGTTGTTTTGTGTGTCATCATGTATAAGGAGTGAGATAACTTGACAGCAAGGAACTTCAAATATCCAACCAGTGTTATGGGATGGTGATTGAGAGTGGTGGTATGTATGTGATTGTTCTTCTTGGACATTTCAAGTTCTTTTCAGTCAGTACTGAAGTTCACTAGTAACAGAAACAGGACTTTCCTGAGAACATAGGGTATACTTTCATAGCAATTGGTTGTTGGTAAGAAATTCTAAAACAACATGAAAAATAAGTGAAAACTGGTCACAGGCTTGTTAGACTTGTAAAATGCTTTAAAAATTAAATTCATCATTACTAAGGGATTGAGTATTTACTTCTAAGAGAATAATGACAGAACCATCACAATGGCATCTTGGCGATGAGTTGAAGACCGAATGGTGTGTAGAATATTTGGGTGCACTGAGCACAGTTCTGATGTGTAAGTGAAGAACAAGTGGAAACATGAAGAAGCACAATGAATTGGTTGTTGGCGATGATGTGATTGCTTTGTTCGTTTGCTATGGGTTCTCACTTTATAGCTCTGGCAAGCTTGGAGCCCATTATGCAGACCCTGCTGGTTTCAAACTTGTGGCTATTCTCCTGCCTCTCCCTCCTAGACATTAGGATGACAAGTGGGCACCGCCATTCTCAGCACAGCGATTCTATTGATGCAGGAAGAGACATTGCGTGAAGTAGATCTCAGTGTAGATTTACCACACAGCACTCCTATTCTTTTTTCCAATTTTCATCTTGTAAATAGAATTTTTGGCGAGGTAGCACAAGTCTCCCAAAGCTGAAGCTCTGAAGACATGAATTTTCCTGCTCTTAGGAAGTAAACGGACTGTCAGTTTAAAATGTTAGCAACTCAAGTAGATGGCTATCCGATGACATCACGTTTCAGGAGCTGACTTTGAATCTAGAATCTTCTGTATTATCTGTATGCCATTCCCTTCTAAAAGCTTTGTTCTTCCTTCATCTATTTTTGCTCTCTCTCTCTCTCTCTCTCTCTCTCTCTCTCTCTCTCTCTCTCTCTCTCTCTCTCCAGTTCTCAGGTGTCCGTCTTCATTGGTATGAATAATTTAATTGAGCAAGTAGAGTGGCTGGCACCATACCCTGTAGATGTATTTCTCAACCAGCCTGTTTCTTCATTCGCAAACTTGCAGCATCATTTTCAGCAATTATTTCCTGACTCTACCTTGCTGGGGAGATTGCTGAACAAAGAGAAAGCAAGCATTCGAAATGAGAAGTGATTCCAAAGCTGTTTTCATTTGTTGATTCACAAACACAGGCGTACTCAGAGTTGGCTATCATAACCTGTTAATTAGACACACTCATTAGCTACATGCACTTTATGATTGTAGTTACCTCAACTCATAATTATGTGCAAACAAAAACTGCCAAAGTTACTAAAACGCAGAAGTCATTTTTAATGTTAAATGTTTGGTAATGGAGTAAAAGGCTGTGGTTCTCTCTTGAATTAGAGCAGAGTTCGTTGAATTGAAAGATATTCTCAGGATCATGCTTCCTGAAGTTACTTAGATATGACTTCTCTCAGCTTCTGATTCTTACTTAAAATTCCTCAGATGACTATAATGGAGTGGTCTTGGTTTTAAGTTGTTTTTTTTTAATACTTAAAAAATCCATTTAGGAGAATATAAGGAAGATTGACCTTCCTTTTTAATATAATATGAAAAAAAGCCAAAAATTCTGCATAAGTCAGCTGGAAACTGCCTAATTTGGGGATAAAAGAGATCATCACATTTAATATGGAGTCTGGGTATTTTCCTATCTCACATTTATACAGCACTATTTATGCAGTTTTGGTAAGTTCCCAAGAAGACTGAGTAGCATTCAATACTTTATAGATACCCAATAGATTTTGTTGAGTTTTGAATAAATAAATCAAGTACTGTCATTGTTGAGTTACAAATTCCTCAGGAAATGTTTGCCATTTTTCAAAAAGTTCTGGTTGATATTCTTCCACATGGGAAGCTGAAAGCAGACACAACTTTTTAAAATAAAAGCATGATATTCAAGGCATCACAGTAATTAGATTCATTATTTGTAATTAGAGAGTTGGGAGACGATCTTCATGGATTCATCTGCCACAGTTCAGAGAATTGCAAGTATCCCAAGTATCCATGTCTCTAGAATAAGGCTTTATACAGATAAATGTTAATGTAATGCTGTAGAATTTGGAGTGTTGAGATAAAAATATGAGAAGTATAGTCTTGGGTTTTTTTTAAAATAATCTTCTTGGATTTTGCTTTATATAAATAGCCCTAAAAGGATATTATATACTGTGGTATCCAGCATTTCAGACATAATACCCCATATGTTTATATATTATTTGAATGAAATGTTGAAATAAATAGGTGATATGTCACATCTATACTAGAGTAATTATTGTTCAGAAGAGATAAGAGATATTGTTTTCTGTAATATGGAATTTGAAATCCATTAAGCAATAAATTGTGATTTATGTCCAAAACTTAGCTTGAAGTTCTGCACGATTTAAGCTTAGTAGATATGGTAGTTTAGTTGTCCAAGTGTGCTCTTGGCAATGATTCCTGACTAACCTCTGGAAATTTGCACAACTTGGGAACAGAAATATACAGAATTGTAGGAAGCTGCAATCATAAGAATACATGGATGCATAACCTTGTTTGTAATTGTAAGCAACAATAAGCAACAATTAATTAAATTTGTATGTGGGGCTGACTTCTGCCTAATTTTTTTTCTAATATCAAAGTCTAACTTAAAATATTTGGGGCTGGGGATTTAGCTCAGTGGTAGAGCGCTTACCTAGGAAGCGCAAGGCCCTGGGTTCAGTCCCCAGCTCCGAAAAAAAGAACCAAAAAAAAAAATATTAAAGAGACAAACTATTTTAAATAAGAAGGTAACAAATAGTAAAATAGAAAAATAGTAAAATAGAAAATAGTAATTTAAAAGCACATACATACACACACATACACACACACATACACACACACATGCACGCACACACACCCCCACACACCCCCAGGCGTACACACACACACACACACACACACACACACACACACACGCATGCACACACGTATAAAAATATACTAAGGCTCTTTTACGTTATTTTAATTTCCTTCTAGCTTATTTACCAGTCAGCTTCAGAGGTCACTGTGAGAAACGTTTTGGGTACTACTTAGTTTTGGCCAGTGCAGTCATGATTTGTGGGTGGAAATAAGAGTCAAATGTTATTTTGGGGATTGTATTCCTTGTTTTCAATAACCTCTGTCCTCTTCCATTCCCGAGAGCTTTGCATTTAGAATAGATTGGAGTGCAATTAATTTAAAAACAGCCGTAACAGTACAACAGAAACGACACAGCAAGCCTTCCAGGACATACTCAGGAAGTAAGAGAAAAAGAACAGGGGTGAGCAGCAATTTAATTGCTTTCTCTTGTGTGTTTACTTGGCGTGGTGCAAGGGCAGAGGAAGGAGGGCAATTACATTAACTGGGCTAGAAATTTTGCCACATAACCACTGAGAGTAAAAAAAATCCTTGCAAATATTTTGCAAATGATTTAGTGTTGGCTAAATCCAATGCATGTTTTTACCATGAATTTTCTATTTAGAAAGTTTTTTTTTTTTAAATCCAGCTTTAAGAAGGAAAATGCAATCCATATGTTACTGATTCATTCACACTCATCATATTTTGCGTGAGTAAGTTGGTGTCCAAAAACTTTTGGTGTTTTCAACCAGGAAGTTCCATTTTATAGCACCGAAAAGGACGTTAGACCTGGAAAGTTTTTGAATTTGATTTAAATACAGACTCCAAGGAATCTGAGTGGGTACTAAATTTGGCAATGCGCCCTCACCCGAGTTAACACACTGATGGAGTCATACATATTCTTATACACATGGGTTAAGAGTACAGCTGCTAATTCTGTTTTCATTTTGATGCTAGATAGATTCCTTCGACTTCCTGCTTTGGTTGCCACGAGGAAACAATCGGCTGCTTGTTTTATTATTCAAAAAATTTTTATGTATTGACCTATATCCTTAAATATACAAGAAGTGTTATCAAATATGTTACAAAGCTGGTGTGTGGAAAATGCATAATTTTCCCTAAGGGCCATTTGCTAATACGGAACACAGGCCTCTAAAATGTGATGAAAGGAAGGACTGTGGGACAATGGGTCATGATGGCTAATTTTATAGGGAACGCATGCATACAGTCTAATTTAAAACACATGCTGCGGCAGTTATAGGCAAAGGCTCAGAGAATTAGACAGGAATTCTGCTTCATAAAAAAAGCGAACAGTTCCTTCTTTCTCCTGCCTTTTTCTTCGAGGAAAAAGATCCCATTCACTAATGCTTTAACAATTGCGAGGCCCACCCACAGGTCTCACATAGGGCTGCCACTCTCCTCCTTCAGGTATGGATGGCCTGCTGCGCTTGATGACTCAAAGATGTGATATGGAATTAGAGGTCCAGCTCCCAGGATGCATTTGCATCTTTTATATGCCATCTTTATTAGGTGCTGTTCAGAAGAACAATATTGTGTGCTATCGATTACTCTTAAACAGGGGGGCTATTGTTTTTATCTTCAGAGGTGTGGGGGAGCCTAGCATTCTAACCACTGCTCATTTTAAAGCAGAGACTTTAAAATTAAGGCGGTTAAGTTGTTAAGCCCTTTATTCTGAAGAGCTTCGAGTTTGGCAACATAGAAAAACATCAAAGCAATTAGTGCTATAATCATCTTGCTTGAAAAAAAAAGTAGAAAAAACTCTTTCTGGAATGGTTACATTTATGTGCCAAGTTGACTGGGACACAGAGTGCCCAGATATTTGGCCAGACGTGCCTTCCAGAGTGTGTCTGTGATGGCTTCTATATGAGGTGTGAATAGGCAAACTATTTAGAAATAAAATCAGTTACCTCTACAACTGCTGCAGTGGGAATGGTCCTTGTCCTGTACTCTAGGGCCTCCATAGAAGGAAATGTTAGCAAGCAAAGATGTGCTCATGAAGTGAGGGGTTTTTATTTTTGCTTTGAGGTCAGTTGTTTGATCCTCACTAAGACTTCATAAAATACAATTTTAGTTGATGGATTCATTAAAATCCATAGTCTGTTCCGTAATCCTCTGGGCTCATCAAAATGACTCTCTGAGCACACAGTAAGTATATTAACCTTTCTGGAACAAACTCACACTAATTAATTTAGTAGAGGAGGTTTCTGGAGAAGCGTCTTTTATTTAGAGATGGGGAGGGCATATTGAGATTGAACCTATGGTCTCATCCATGCTAAGCACGCATTCTACCCCTGACCTGTAGCCCTAGCCTGTAACAGCCTGTTAAAATAAGCTTAGTTCCTTTTAAAAGACTTGCAACAGAACATTCAATATTTGACAGAAGTAAAATGATTGTTTCTTAATGCATAAGAATATAGTAAACATGAACCTTTCTGGGGACCTGAATTCTTGAAAGGGGAAAACAGCAACAACTATCCACCTGTTTAAGCCGTTTGGAACTTAGCATGCCTTCCAGGGCAAATAATAGAATCATTCAAGTACTTTCTGCACTCAGGCCTCATCTTTGCTTGTTTCACTGGGGACATACTCAGAATTTCTTTCAGTGAATGACCCACATATCGTGTCACAGTTCAGAATAGGTCTGCTTAGCTATCTTGTCTTGGTCTTATCTTCCTGAGGGAATGTTGCTTGTATGTCCCTGGTACACACTGCTGTCTGTCTTCAGCCTGATGAAGAGGTATCCATTATTTTGCTGCTGAAAGCAAATGATAGGTGACAGTCACTCACCAGCAACCTAATTGCAGGGCCATCCAGCTTCCTCCCACTCACAGAAGGATGTCACAAAGCAGCAGAGAGTCTTATCTCTGGGTAACCTTGACTTTTCTAACTTAAAACCTTAAGTAAATCATTTGCAAAGTCGGAACTATTAATAGTAACAAATTGCTTTCAACAGACTGACAGACCATTGAATCTTGACCTCTGTATCTAGTAAAGAAGATAAGTGGCTATTTTGATCCTTTAAAATTCTCATATCTCAGATGATGATAATGTGCATAGCACATAGACAAGTTGGAATTTGACTTACGTGGCAAAGGAAGCAAATTTGAAACAAGAAGATTTCTCCCTGTAATTTTCTATTTTAATATTTATTTATTTATTTATTTATTTATTTATTTATTTATTCATTTATTTGAGCTAGAGTCTCCACATGAAGCAGTATGGCCATCACCTCAGAGAGTGTTGGAACTAAAGACATGCATCACCACACCCAGTCCTTTCTGTACAATTTTAAGGAAAAGAAGAATCGATTCAACTCTTTACTCATGGAGCACATTTCCCGGTCCCAGAGAAAAGTGATTATTTCAAAGCTTCTTGAGTGTATGTTACAAAGAGAAAAAAGTGATAAAAGTCAGAATGAGCAAAGAAAATAAAACCTATAGTTCTCAGTAGATTAGGCCTCAAGAAGATTAACTATAACCCACAGCTTTTATAGTTTCTGTCAGGGAAAATGCTGGGTAATGGTGACTTAACTTTGGAGCAATATCTGTGCCTTTTCATTCTCTCCGTGCATTTGTGGGTCAGAAGAGAAGTCATTCGGGACTTGTATTTCCTGTCTCATCTTTTCCTTCTTCCTGTTCTGAAACTGTGGGAAATCGGCTTTAAAAATCACTTGAGAGAAACAGGCATTAATGTATGCATTTCCAAGTAGGCTCTTCTTCCAACATATAAGCCATTTAGGGCCTCAGCATAAAAGGGACATATCCCTGAATAAAACATTCTGAAATTCATTTTAATTAAATAAGGGTTACTAATACTTATACATTTCTGATTTACTTAGAAACATTTCTTTGGACAGCATCTGTTCTTTCTCCAGTACCTACTTTATTGATAATTCCTTGGGGAAAGAATATAAATGAATTTATTTTCCAGACCTAATCACCCTAGGTAGCTAATCTGCACCTGGTACAGTTTTAGACATGATATTTTATCCTGAATCATATTAAGCCAAGAATGCAAACATCAAAATGTCTTCTTGTCTCAATCACAAGTGGGATTTTTTGCCTTTTAAGTTATTTGGAGAGTTTAGACTTTTCTATTCAAGGTTCATTCCTCTAGTAACTGTCTGGGACACTGAACCTGAGAAATGACATTCTCTCATGGGTC
The DNA here is from genome assembly GCF_021556685.1 of Rattus norvegicus. Taxonomy (NCBI): domain Eukaryota; kingdom Metazoa; phylum Chordata; class Mammalia; order Rodentia; family Muridae; genus Rattus; species Rattus norvegicus. The sequence continues at coordinate 12,843,967 of NC_141534.1, read as the reverse complement.
TTCCCAATAGTTCTGGGGCAAAAATCTGACTTCATAGTATTCTCTGGGATGGATACTATTGAATAGGAGGGAAAGGCTTCACCACCGAAACATAGACTTTCTGTTCTTGAAAAGCTAGCACGTTGTAGCAGGATTACCTCACTTAGGATGATATTTTCTAATTTCATTCATTTGCCTGAGAATTTCATGAAGTCATTGTTTTTAGTTGCAGAGTAGTACTCCATTGTGTAAACATACTACATTTTCTGTATCCATTCCTTCAGGAAGCAACCTCATAGAAGCAGGGAGAGGGAGGCTGGGATAGGGGATTTCCAGAGTGGAAGCAGGGAAAGGGGATAACATTTGAAATGCAAATAAATAAAATATCCAATAAAAAATGGCTTGTTATAGACCAAGAAAAGAAAAGAAATGAAAGGCTAGCCCTTGGTAGCTGAAAAGGCTATGTGACTTGACAGCATTTCCCCTTTTATTGTCATCCCTGTTTTCTTTTTCTAAAAGGAAGGAAGTGAGTCCTCTGAGAAAAGAAAAGTCATGGAAACGTTCATAGGAAAACTCATGGAAGAGATGTGAAAGAGTAGGCTGCATTTACCTACCATGGTGGGAAAACCTGCCTGTTCTGTAATTATGCTATTCCATATTCAAAGTATCAAGGTGGCCAGTGTGAACAAGAGACATCACTTCTTTAAGAAGTAGAGTGGGAGGGAAGAATAGTGTGGCTAAGACTTTTCTTTAAGTCATTATAGCTTCAGATGGCACGTTCCATTCTCATTCTTAGTCATAGAAATGCCTGGCCCAGACTCAGGAGTAACCACACACATTCTTTATCCAACCCTTGCAACAAGTTGCACTGTGGATTTCCCCGGAACTCCCCATGAGCGTGAGCCTTAAGACAGTTCTAATTAACAGTTTTATAAGCAGCATATGTGAAGACAAAACAAAGACACAGCAGCCCTCTCCTACCTACACTCCTAATGACACAGACATCTCACAAAGAAGTAGAAACAAGGCCTTCCTGTGGTTCTCACTCAAGCCAGCCTCATGCATAAACTAAATTCAATATGGCTGCCTAGAAATTCCTTTTATTCACTGTCTTTCCCATACCACTACTCCTGAGCATTTTCCTCTTTGCCATGTAACTTCGATTTCATAACCAAATTGATCTCCCACCCCTAATGTGAGTCACTTATCACCTGTGGTCGATGCTCTGTTTTCCCGGGACAAGGGAGCCCTGTTAGTAACTTTACAAATTGCTGTGACAAGACACCAGGCCAAAGCAAATTAAGAAAGCAAGGTTTGATTCGGGCTGATAGTTTAAGAGTTCTGTCTAGAATAGGAAGCAGCTCATCGAAGCAAGTGTTTGAGGGAACTGAGTACACTACCTGTAGTCAGAAGTAGAGATCCCTCGCTTCTTATTACTCATTCTAGATCATGAGATGAGATGGTACCACCAAGATGTAAGCATTTCCATCTCAATTAATTCTGACCTATGAACTGTTCACAGACATGCCTAGCGATGTGTCACCAGGATCCCACCAAGTTGACAATCCAGATGGACCACCCCAGCTTATTACTGTTCTAATTTTAAGTATTTTGAACAAATGTAGCCCCTTCTTCCGTGGTCTTAGAGGCCTGTACCCACCAGGGGTGAGGTGTTTATGACAGGGCATGGAGCTGAGCTAATAGTTATGTGCTTGGGAGTACCAGAACATGCGATACACAAGAAAGCATGAGCCTTTGGCTAATGCAGCAGCACCCTTGGAGGGAGATATCTTGGCACCATTCAGACTGTAATGAAACCTTCATCAGCTCTTTTGAGCTTCTCTTTCTTATGAAACTAGATATTCAAGTTGTATTATGCATTTAAAATCACCATGTCTATGGAAAATGTATAAACACTGCAAAATAAATTAATGTTGCAGGTTAAATAGTCAAGAGAGCTTGAGCGTTTGAGGTCTTTGTTCTACCCGTTCTGTATGAATTGCTAATATGTTCTTGTAGCTGTGCACGGAATCCTCTTCTTTGGAGAATTGTGGAGTCTGGGTGTGTCAGCTTCAACTTTAGTCTTGACGCGTACAATTTGCTGTCATTAATTTGAAGACTGATAGGGAGGTCCTTAAGTAAGGGATCCAAGACCTTACCCGTTTGCCTTTTGTTTCTGCCTGCAGTTCTAGTTCTGTGCCCCAGTCCTTTTCCTGTGAGTTAAGCAGCCATGACAATAGATCACAATTATAATTGGCAACATTTCTAATATGCTAGATGTAGGTCTAAAGGATTTGACTTTATTGAATTGTGAGCATTAAAAAAAGTTAGAGGGTAGGTACCTTCCTTTTAGAGAGGAGCATACTTTCACAGGAAAGTAGGTTCATTGACCAGAAGCAGAAAAGCTAGAATATATAGTCATGTAGTCAACTTTTGGTTTTCAAGATCACACGTATATTGTTCAGTGTCTCTAACTTTGTCTCCGAATGAGTGTGGTGCAGGAAGTCCACCATGCTCCCACATGTATATAATATTCCCTTTGTTCAGCAATTCTGCATCAGCTTTAAGTGGACCCACTATTTCTTCTTTCCTTGCTTCCCCTATATGCTTCATTTTTCTACACTAACAACTGAACTCATAGAATTGTTGCCAATTGTCTACTTTTGAAATAGTGGATTTTTTAAAAAAGAAATCAGACTATTTGTAGAGCCCCTGAGAAAGTAAGTATTTATCAATCGCTTGTTGCTTTGGACTGGAAGGTTTTTATTTAACCTGAAGTTTTCATTGATTTTGATTTTTGCATCAATTCCTTGTCTCTGAGATAAAGTGACAGTTTTAGTTTGGTTTGCCTCAGAAACATCTCTTCATAAATTTTTTTGAAATATTCTTCATTTTTGATAATTTCATATATGTCTATTTATGTTTACATAATTTTATTCCCCTCTTTCCCTCAACTCGGCTCGTGTTCCCCTTCCCCAAGACCCTCTCAAATTCACAGCCTCTTTCTGTTTAATTATTCTCTCTCTCTCTCTCTCTCTCTCTCTCTCTCTCTCTCTCTCTCTCTCTCTCACACACACACACACACACACACACACACTCACACACACACATGCGTGTGTGCACACACACATGAGAGAGAAAACTGTAAGTTGATGAGTTGCATATATATATATATATGTGCAAAATATAATGGATGACTACTTGTTATCGGATAGTTAATTAGGAGGTCTTATCTCCGTGGATCACTGAGTCTCCCTTTCTCAGTACTCATTAATTACCTGTGTTCTTCAACTAGGGGTAGGGTTTTTGAAGAGTTGGTATGCTGACTGTTGCTTTCCTTATTCAGATTTTTGTCTAGGCAACCATGTTGAGGTTTCATGAGTGCTACACTGTAATGTACAGCAAACAATCTTACAGTAGATTTCTTGGTTCTCCGGCTTTTACACTCTTTCTCCTGCTTCTGTGATATTCCCGAGCCATAGGTTTACCTTGTCTTACAACGGAACAGGGTTGCATTGTAAATGTGCCAGTGGGGCTAAGCATCTCATAGCCAACCGTTCTCTGCATTTTGACCTATTTTGGCTTTCTTTCTTTTTATTTCTGATTTTCATAGTCTATGTCACATGTGTGTATATATTATACAATTTGCAATCCAGCCACCCCTACACTCCCTTTCCCACAGTTCCTCATCCTATTACTCCTTCTTTCTGTCTCTGAGAGGATGCTCTCCTCACCAGACCTCCTCACTCCCTGAGGTCTCAAATGTTTTTGAGGGTTAGGCAGGCTTTCTCTCACTGAGGCCAGGCCAGGCAGTCCTTCATGTTCTGTCACTATTACTGATGCTATGACGGGCTTACAGACAGGAGCCTACCATGGCTATCCTCTGAGAGGCCCGGCCAGCAGCTGGCTGACACAGATGCTGATACTTACACCCAACCATTGGACTGAAGTCAGGGACCCCTATGGTTGAATGAGGGGAAGAATTGAAGAAGCTGAAGGGGAAGGATATGCCATAGGAAGACCAGCAGTATCACGTAAGTAGTAACCCTTTGAGCTCCCACCAACTAGGCAGCATACAGGTGCCGGCCCAAGGTCCCTGGCACATATATAGCAGTTGTGGCTTTCTTTAATGGTTCCCATATGCTGTAAAACAAAGAAATAAGCAAAAAACAAGCAAACAAGCAAAAAAAATCCAAACCCCCCAAAAAACAAAAACCATGAAACTTCCTTGAGGAGGAATGAGAGCTACACTTATCTGTATTTAGAGTACAGTTAGGAATTATGCTAGTTTAGGAAAGTGCTGGTCATAGGTTCACTTCTATGGTCTTAATAGACATGGATAGTTGGTTAGCTTTTGAATATCACATATGAATTATAGCCTGGTGAATGGGTTATGTTCAATTCAATGGCTGTTGGTTGCATCTAAGATATAGGTGCCACTTTTGCACCTTTGGAGATGTGTCATGTTAGTCAATGTGGTTAATAGGAGTCATAGCAGGACAGGTCTTGCTTTTCTCCCATAACAAGCTTCTAAGATCATAGCCCACTTTCTCCAAATCAGGACTAAGTTCTAAATTTTAAAGGCAACCAAAGGCAATAGCGGTAGCCTATGCTTTAGGGATCTATTGGACCTTCTGAGAGACAACTTGAAAGTTGTTTGGTTTCTCATGCTTGGTACTTGTTTTTTGTTAGACAGTCTACGGTTCATGGGGGAGCATTATCAATCCAACTGGCATAACTTTACATACATATATATACACATTACATGTAATTTTAGGTAAATATAAAAGAATATATGATGTTTTCAAACTTATTAGTTATTAGCTTATTATTAGTTATTTCTTCTTTCCTTTCTCTCTCTCTCCCCTTCCCTCTTTTTTAGCATCTTTCCCCAGTTGAAACCCTTCTTCCCGTCTCCTTCTTCAAAGTACTTGTGTCTTGCTATTCTCTTCTCAAGAACACAGCCTTTTCCACCATGGTCTCTTTTCCACTTTATTGGTTTCTGTAGTAATAGACCTGGAGACAGATTCACACACAAACAAAGTGGGAAAAGAAAAAGGTATAATTGTGAAGAGGCAATGAAGAAAGAAAGAGTCTACAAAGTAATTAATATACATTATCAAGACACCTCCAATGCACCAAATTGTAACTTAATCCTGCTAGGGAGTCCCTGGAAGACAGTGTGTCTTAATATCTTTCTAGCATTCTATGCAAGGGATAAGGTGGCTAGGGCTGGTGATCATGGGCAGAGAGCCCATAGCCTCTGCTCTGTCTTCCCTCCAAACTGCCGAAATTGATTAGAAGGTGGAAAAATCATTACACGCTTTTTTTTTTTTTTACAAATGATACCTTTAACTGAAACTATAAAGTAGAATCTTTCATAATTATCATATTTATTCCTGACATATTTGAATGTAAAACAATTTTAATTTTTTAGACTTTTAATATTCATTTGCTAGTGTATCATGTAGGGTTGTCTTAAATTAGTGTACTTTCTACTCAGGCCTTTGCTAAATGGCATGTGAGAGGTATCACAATGACTTTTTAATATTAACTTCATTTTAATCAAACTCTTCAGTTGCCATTTACAGAAGATGTCTGTAGTGAATATACCCTATTCTAAGCATCTGAGTAGTCACGGAAAAATAAAACTATATGTTAAAAAATTCAAAGTAGCAACTAAGAACATTTTTTAAAGTAGAATATAGTAATTGCTCCTTAAGGACATGAGTATAAAGTCAAGAGACTATGATAGAAGAGCGAACAATATTATTTACCCATAAAATATAATTGTAGTTATCTTAAAATTTCCATCAAATGTAAAGTTTGTTTCTTGCTATTTGATTGTCCTAGGCTTTATTTTATCACAAGTTGTCTCTCATTATTTTTCAAGGTTTTCTGTTTTAAACATGCACTGTATCCAACCAGAACCCCTAACCTGAATCTCTCCTTTAGATGCTGACAGTGGAAAGACCATTGGGATTTTCTTTATTCAGTTCTTTATTATTATCATTATTATTATTATTATTTTCTAATTTTTACATTCAAGATTTTATTCCCCTCCTGGTCCACCCTCCGACTGTCTTATATCTTATACTTCCTTCCTGTCCCCCCTGTCTCCATGAGAATGTCCCCATCCCACTCACAACAGACCTTACACTCCTTGGGGCCTCCAGTCTCTTGAAGATTAGGTACATCGTCTCTGACTGAACCCAGAGCTGACAGTCCTCTGCTGATATGTGTTGGGGGCCTCATATCAGGTGGTATATTCTGCCTGGTTGGTGGCTCAGTGTCTGAGAGATCTGGGGGGTCAAAGTTAATTGCGATTGCTGGTTTGCCTACAGGGTTGCCCTCCTCCTCACTTTCTTCTAACTTTCCCCGAGTTCAACCACAGGGAACAGCAGCTTCTGTCCATTGGTTGGGTGTAAATATTTGTATCTGACTCTTGTCACTGCTTGTTGGGTCTTTCCGAAGGCATTCATGATAGATCCCTTCTTGTGAGCACTACATGGCCTCAGTAATTGTGTCAAGCCTTGGGGCCTCCCCTTGAGCTGGATCTCATTTTGGGTTTGTCTTTTCTTTAGACTTTTCCCTTTCACTCTTGCAGTTCTTTTAGACAGGAACAATTATGGGTCAGAGATTTTGACTGTGGGATGGAAACCCCATCTCTCACTTGGTGCCCTGTCTTTCTGCTGGAGGTGGGCTCTGCAAGTTCCTTCTCCCCACTGTAGGGCATATCATCTAAGGTCCCTCCCTTTGAGTCCTGAGAGTCTTTCACCTCCCTGGTCTATGGTACATTCTGGAGTGTAACCCCCACCCCTACCCCCACATCTTACCTCCTGAGGTTGCTTGATTCCATGCTTTCTGCTAGCCCTCAGGGGTGTATTCCTTTCCCTCACCCAACACCAGATCATGTTCCCCTCTCCCCTTACCCATCTCTTTTCCATTCAGGTCCCTACCTCCCTCCCTCTTCTATGATTGATTTCTTCCCCCTCCCAAGTGGGACTGAGGCATCCTCACTTGGGCTCTTCAGCATGTTAACCTCTTCGGTCTGTAGTGTGGGTTTTCTGTACCTTTTTTCCCCCTTTGGCTAATATCCACTTACTAGTGAGTACATACTAAGCATATCCTTTGGATCTGAGTTACTTCACTTAGGTTGATGTTTTATATTTCCATCCATTTTATTGCAAAACTCAGGATGCCCTCATTCTTAATGGCTGAGTAGTATTCCACTATGTAAATGAACCAGATTTTCTGTATCCATTCTTCTGTTGGGGGACAACTGAGTTGTTTCTAGCTTCTACCTATCACATACAAGGTCTTTATGGACATAGTGGAGCACGTGCCCCTGTGGCCTAGTATGGAATATTTTGGGTATATTTCCAAGAGTGGTATAGCTGGGTCTTCAGGTATATCTATGTCCAATTTTCTAAGGAACCACCAGACTGATTTCCAGAGTGGTTGTACCAGTTTGCAATCCCACCAGCAATGAATCAGTGTTCCTCTTTCTCCACATCCTCGACAACATATGCTCTCACCTGAGGTTTTGATCTTAGCCATTCTGATTGGTTTAAGGTAAAATCTCAGAGTTGTTTTGATTTGCATTTACCTGATGACTAAGGACTTTTTAACATTTCTTTAGGTACTTCTCAGCCATTCCAGAGTCCTCTGTTATGAATTCTCTGCTTAGTTCTATACCCCTCACCCCCTTTTTATATTGTGTTGTTTGGTATTTTGGAGGTTAGCTTCTTGAGTTCTTTAAATATTTTGGATATTAGCCCTCTATCAGATATAAGGTTAGTGAAGGATTTTTTTCCCCAAATGTATGTTGTGATTTGTTCTATTGACTGTGTTCTCTGCCTTACAGAAACTTTCCAGTTTCCTGAGGTCCTATTTATCAATTCATAATCTTATAGCATAAAAATCATTGGAGTTCTGTTTAGTCAATTTCCCTCTGTGCCTCTGTGCCAGTAAGTTCAAGGTTCTTTCCCACTTTCTCTTCTATAAGATTCAGTTTATCTGGTTTTATGTTGAGGTCCTTGATCCACTTGGTCTTGAGCTTTGTGCAAGGTGACACATACGGATCTATTTTCATTTTTCTACATACAGACTGCCAGTTAGAGCAGTACCATTTATTGAAGATGCTTTCTTCTTTCCATTGTATATTTTTGGCTTCTTTGTCAAAGACCAAGTGCCCATAAGTGTGTGGTTTTATTTCTCGGTCTTCAATTCTATTCCATTGATCAACCTGTCTGTCTCGGTACTAATACCATACAGTTTTAATCGCCATTGCTCTGTAGTATAGCTTGAGGTCAGGACTGGTGATTCCATCCAGCAATTCTTTTATTGGTAAGAATTGTTTTCGTTATTCTGGGTTTATTGCATTTCCAGATGAATTTGAGAATTGCTCTTTCCATGTCTTTAAAGAACTGTGTTGGGATTTTGGTGGGGATTGCATTAGGTATCTAGACAGCCTTTGGTAGAATGGTAATTTTGACTATGTTAATTCTGCCAGTCCATGAGCATGGGAGATCTCTCCATTTTCTGAGATCTTCGGTTTCATTCTTGAGAAACTTAAAGTTATTGTTATACAGATCTCTTCCTTGTTTGGTTAGAGTTATCCCAAGATATTTTATATTATTTGTGGCTATTGTGCTGAAGAGAGTTTTTTCTCTGATTTCTTCCTCCGCCTGTTTATCTTTTGTGTAGAGGAAGGCTACTGACTTATTTGAGTCAATTTTATATCCAGCCACTTTGCTGGATTTGTTGTTTATCAGATGTAGAAGTTATCTGGTAATATTTTTGGTGTTGCTTATGTATACTATCATATCATTTGCAAATAGTGATATCTTTATTTTTTCTTTGCAATTTGTATCCCCTTGATCTCTTTTTGTTGTCTTATTGTTCTAGCAAGCACTCCAAGTCCTATATTGAATAGATATGGGGAGAGTAGGCATCCTTATTTCTGATTTTACTTGGATTGCTTTGAATATCTCTCCATTTAATTTGTTATTGGCTGTTGGTTTGCATTTATTATGTTTAAGTATGGGCCTTGAACTCATAATACCTTAACATGAAGGGATGCTAGATTTTGTCAAATGCTTTTTCTTCATCTACAGAGATGATCATGTGAATTTTTTCTTTCAGTTTGTTTATGTAGTGGATTATGTTAAGGGAGTTTCATATATTGAACCAATCTCACATCCCTGGGATGAAGCTTACTTGATCATGGTGAATGATGGTTTTCAAAACCTTGAATTTGGTTTGCAAGAATTTTGTTGAATAGTTTTGCATCAATAGTCATAAGCAAAATTAGTCTGAAGTTCACTTTTTTTTTATTTGGGTCCTTGTGTGGTTTAGGTATTGTGGCCTCATAGAATGAATTAGGTAGTGTTCCCTCTGTTTTTACAGACTAGTTTGAGGTATATTGGTATTATGTCTTCCTAGATCTGGTAGAATTCTGCACTAAAGCAGTCTGGCCCTGGGCTTTTTTTTTTTTTTTTTTGGCTGGGAGGTTTTTAATGACTTCTATTTTCTTAGGGGATAGGGGCCTGTTTAGATAGCTTACCTGCTCTTGATTTAACTTTGTTATGTGGTATCTGTCTAGAAAACTACTCATTTCATCTATATTTTCTAGTTTGTTGACTATATGCTTTTGTATTAATACTCAATGTTCTTTTTTAAATTTTCTCAATTTCTGTTGTTATGTCTACCTTTTCATTTTTGATTTTATTAATTTGGATACTACCTCTTGGCCATATCATTAGTTTGGTTAGGGGTTTATCTATCTTGTTGATTCTCTCAAAGAACCAGGTTTTTGTTTTGTTGATTCTTTGTATCATTCTCTTTGTTTATATATGATTGATTTCCACACTGAGTTTGACTATTTCTGCTCTTCTAAGATGTGTTTGCTTCTTTTTATTCTAGAGCTCTCAGGTGTGTTGTTAAGTTGCTGTGGAAAATTGCTCCAGTTTCTTTACCAGGGGACTTAGTGCTATAAATTTTCCTCTTAGCACTGCTTTCATTGTGTCCCATAAGTTTGGGTATGTTGTATGAACGTTTTTATTGAATTTCTGGAAATCTTTACTTACTTTATTTCTTCCCTGACCTAATAATCATGGAGTACAATGTTGCTTGGTTTCCATGTGTATGTGGGTTTTCTGTTGTTTTGTTATTGCTGAAGACAAGCCTTAGGCCATGGTGATTTGATAGGATAGGATTCATGGAATTATTTCAATCTTCTTGTATCAGTTGTGGTTTGTTTGGTGACCAATTATATGGTCAATTTTTGAGTAGGTACCATGAGGTGCTGAGAAGAAGATGTGTTCTTTTGTTTTAGAGTGAAACGTTCGGTAGGTAACTGTTAAATCCTTTTGGTTCATAACCTCTATTAATTTAATTTAATTTAATTTCTGTCTCTGTTTAATTTCTGTTTCATTGACCTGTCCACTAGTGAGAATGGGGTGTTGAGTTCTCCCACTATTATTGTGTGGAGTTCAATGTGTGTTTTGAGCTTTAGTAAATTTTCTTTTATGAATATGGGTACCCTTGCATTTGGGACATAGATGTTCAAATTTGAGGCTTTTCTTGGTGGTTCTTTCATTGGTTGACTATGAAGTGTCCTTTTTCATCTTGCTTGATAACTTTTATTTGAAAGTCTATTTTATTATATATTAGGATGGCAATTCCAGCTTGTTTCTTGGTGCCATTTGCTTGTAGACTCTTTCCAGCGTTTTACTCTGAGGTTGTGACTATCTTTGTTGTTGAGGTGTGTTTCTTGTATGTAGCAAACTTCTGACTCTTATTTGCATATCCAGTCTTAGCTTCCATCTTTATAGATGAGTTGAGTTCATTTTTATTGAGAGATTTTAAAGACAGATAATTGTTAGTTCCTGTTATTGTGCATGTGGTTCTCTCCTTTTGGCTTCGTTGTGAGATGATTAATAGCTCATCTTTTCTTTGGTGTAGACACCTTCCTTATGTTGGAATTTTCCTTCTAGAATCCTCTGTAGGACTGGATTGGTAGATAGATACTGTTTGAATTTTGCTTTTTCCTGGAATATTCTGGTTTCTCCATCTATGTTGATTGAGAGTTTTGTTGGATATATTAGTCCAGGCTGGCATTTGTGTTCTTTTAGAGTCTGCATGACCTCTGACCATGCTCTTCTGGCTTTTAGTGTCTCTGTTGAGAAGTCTGATGTAATTTTGATAGGTCTACCTTTATACATTACTTGACCCTTTTCCTCTGCATATTTTCATATTCTTTCTTTGTTCTATGCATTTAGTGTTTTGATTTTTATGTTATGAGAGGATTTTCTTTTCTGGGCTCATTTATTTTGGTTCTAAAGGCCTGTTATACGTTTATGGCCATCTCTCTCTTTAGGTTTGGGAAGTTTTCTTCTACGATTTTGTTGAAGACATTTTCAGGTCCTTTGAGCTGGGAATCTTTGTTCTCCTCTATTCCTATTTCTTAGATTTGGTCTTTTCACTGTGTCCTGAATTTCTTGGATGTTTTGGCTTAGAAGTTTTGAATTTTCTTTTACAGTTGTGACTATCTCCTCTACAGTATCTTTTACACCTGAAATTCTCTCTTCTATCTCTTGTATTCTGTTGGTGATGCTTATGTCTGTAATTCCTGACCTCCTTCCTAGATTTTCAATTTGCAGGCTTTCCTCCATTTGTGTTTACTTTATTGTTTCTACTTCCACTATTAGGTCTTGGACTGCTTTATTCAATTCCTTCACATGTTTGATTGTGTTTTCCTGTTATTTCTCTAATGAATTTATTATTTTCCTCTTTAAGGGCTTCTACTTGTTTACCTGTATTTTTCTGTATTTCTTTCAGTGAGTTATTTATATTCTCCTTAAAGGACTCTATTATTTTCATAAGATACGATTTTAAGCCCGCTTCCTTATTTTGAGGTGTGTTGGTGTATTTAGGGCTTGCAGTGATGGGAGGACTAGGTTCTGATGATGCCCATGTATATTGGCTTCTGTTTCTTATAGTCTTGTGCTTGCCTTTCGCCATCTTGTCTGGGTGACTATCTAAAGCCTGCCTCTTTTGTCCCTAGGTTGCTTCAGGTCTCCTGGTAGGCCTGCTCCCCTGGCTTTAGCATACCTCCTTTGGGGCCTTCTGACTATGTGGTCTTCAAAGGGGCAGAGAAGCTCCCGATCTCTTGCCTTGGCTTCTGCAGATATCCCGGCAGGCCTTCAGACTTGGGTCTTCAGACATGTAGTCAAGTTGTTGTCCCATGTGAAGCTGTTTTCCAGCAGGCCTATGAACTGTGGTTTCTGTTTCTCTGTGTGCAGCAGAATTGCAGAAAAGCTTTCCATCTGTTGGGTCAGTTGCCTTGCATGCTTCAGAGCCCTGAACTGACTTCAGACTGTGGTGTCAGTTGCTCAGTTGCCGTGTGTGCAGAAGAACTCCTGGAATGCCTTCAGGCAGATGCCTTAAGTGTAAAGGATCTCCTGGGATGCCTCTAGTGGTTATGTCTTCAGGGTAGCAGATTAGCTACCAGTCCGTCCCAGCAGAAAGCACCAGCCAGAAGGGGAGTGGAATAGGGGGATTGGGTTTTTTGAGGGGTGATGGGTCCGGAGTCCACTGGGCTCCCAGTGGCAGCTGTGAGACATCAGGCAGATTCTTAACAAATGCCCTGAATGCAGCAGATCTCCTAAGGTGCCTCTGGCTGTGGTGGCTTCAGGGGAACAGACTACCTAGCCGCCTCTTTAGATTCTGATAATTAAAATTTAATGAAGTCTTGAGAGAACTCCTCCAATGCCTAGTGATTTCTCAAAATAAAACATTTCCTAGCTGTTTCCTGGTTATTTGGAAGCTGATTTTGACTTCCAAATAGAATAAAATTCAAACAACTACAATCATTCCCTCTGTTTCTTTTTGTGTGTCAGTCTTTCTCCTCCTCCTCCTCCTCCTCCTCCTCCTCCTCCTCCTCCTCCTCCTCCTCCTCCTCCTCCTCCTCCTCCTCTTCTTCTTCTTGTGCTTGTTCTTATTGGTGTTCTACTTCCTCCTCCTCCTTCAGTACTGTAGAGAACATAGAAAAAGGCTCTTACACATGTGAATATCATCAAGTAATGCTATAAATACCCAATGAATTCACAGATGGGAAGACAGAAACGAGAATCCCAAAACTGAAAGGAAGAACAACTTTATTAGTGTTAATTGCTAATGGCACAGTCTAGGAGGTCTTCCCTTGAGAAGAATAACTTTTTAAAAAAATTTATTATATATTTCTTTACTTACATTTCTTTTTTACTCCATCTTTATTAAATTGGGTATTTCTTATTTACATTTCAATTGTTATTACCTTTCCCTGTTTCCAGGACAACATCCCCCAAACCCTCCCCCTCCACTTCTATATGGGTACCCCCCTTCCCACCCTCCCCCCATTACCGCCCTTCCCCCAACAATCCCATTCACTGGGGGTTCAGTATTGGCAGGACCAAGGATTTCTCCTTCCACTGGTACCCTTACTAGGCTATTCATTGCTACCTATGAGGTCAGAGTCCAGGGTCAGTCCATGTATAGTCTTTAGGTAGTGGCTTAGTCCCTGGAAGCTCTGGTTGCTTGACATTGTTGTACTTTTGGGGTCTCGAGCACCTTCAAGCTCTTCCAGTTCTTTCTCTGATTCCTTCAACGGGGGACCTATTCTCAGTTCAGTGGTTTGCTGCTGGCATTCGCCTCTGTATTTGCTGTATTCTGGCTGTGTCTCTCAGGAGCGATCTACATCCGGCTCCTGTCGGTCTGCACTTCTTTGCTTCATCCATCTTGTCTAATTGGGTGGCTGTATATGTATGGGCCACATGTGGGGCAGGCTCTGAATGGGTGTTCCTTCAGGCTCTGTTCTAAACTTTGCCTCCTATTCCCTCCCAAGGGTATTCTTGTTCCCCTCTTAAAGAAGGAGTGAAGCATTCACATTTTGAGTTTCATGTGTTCTGTGCATCTAGGGTAATTCGAGCATTTGGGATAATATCCACTTATCAATGAGTGCATATCATGTGTGTTTTTCTGTGATTGGTTACCTCACTCAGGATGATATTTTCCAGTTCCATCCATTTGCCTATGAATTTTGTAAAGTCATTGTTTTTGATAGCTGAGTAATATTCCATTGTGTAGATGTACCACATTTTCTGTATCCATTCCTCTGTTGAAGGGCATCTAGGTTCTTTCCAGCTTCTGGCTATTATAAATAAGGCTGCTATGAACATAGTGGAGCACGTGTCTTTGTTATTTTTTGGGGCATCTTTGGGTATATGCCCAAGAGAGGTATAGCTGGGTCCTCAGGTAGTGCAATGTCCAATTTTCTGAGGAACCTCCAGACTGAATTCCAGAATGGTTGTACCAGTGTGCAATCCCACCAACAATGGAGGAGTGTTCCTCTTTCTCTGCATCCTCGCCAGCATCTGCTGTCTCAGGAGTTTTTGATTTTAGCCATTCTGACTGATCTTAGCCATGGGATGAAGCCATTGTGTGAGATGGAATCTCAGGGTTGTTTTGATTTGCATTTCCTCTATGACTAAAGATATTGAACATTTCTTTAGGTGCTTCTCAGCCATTAGGCATTCCTCAGCTGTGAATTCTTTGTTTAGCTCTGAACCCCATTTTTAATAGGGTTATTTGTCTCCCTGTAGTCTAACTGTGTGAGTTCTTTGTATATTTTGGATATAAGCCCTCTATCAGTTGTAGGATTAGTAAAGATCTTTCCCCCATCTGTGGTTGCCGTTTTGTCCTAACCACAGTGTCCTTTGCCTTACCGAAGCTTTGTAGTTTTATGGTATCCCATTTGTCGATTCTTGATCTTAGAGCATAAGCCATTGGTGTTTTGTTCAGGAAATTTTCTCCAGTGCCCATGTGTTTGAGATTCTTCCCCATTTTTCTTCTATTAGTTTGAGTGTATCTGGTTTGATGTGGAATTCCCTGATCCACTTGGACTTAGGCTTTGTACAGGGTGATAAGAATGGATCCTCCAGTTGAATCAGCACCATTTGCTGAAAGTGCTATCTTTTTTTCCATTGGATGGTTTTGGCTCCTTTGTCAAGAATCAAGTGACCATAGGTGTGTGGGTTCATTTCTGGGTCTTCAATTCTATTCCACTAGTATATTTGCCTGCCTCTGTACCAATACCATGCAGTTTTTTAAATCATTATTGCTCTGTAACACTGCTTGAGTATAAGGATAGTGATTCCCTTGAAAGTTCTTTTATTGTTGAGAATAGTTTTAGCTATCTGGATTTTTTTTTGCTATTCCAGATGAATTTGCAAATTGTTTTGTCTAACTCTCTGAAGAATTGGATTGGAATTTTCATGGGGATTGCATTGAATCTGTAGATTGATTTTGGTAAAATGGCCATTTTTACTATATTAATCCTGCCAATTCATGAACGTGGGAGATCTTTCATCTGAGATCTTCTTCAATTTCTTTCTTCAGAGGCTTGAAGTTCTTATCATACAGATCTTTTACTTGCTTGGTTAAAGTCACACCGAGGTATTTTATATTATTTGGGACTATTATGAAGGGTGTCATTACCCTAATTTCTTTCTCGGCTTGTCTCTTTTGTGTAGAGGAAAGCTACTGATTTATTTGAGTTAATTTTATACCCAGCCACTTTGCTGAAGGTGTTTATCAGGTTTAGTAGTTCTCTAGGGGAACTTTTGGGATCACTTAAATATACTATCATATCATCTGCAAATAGTGATATTTTGACTCCTTCCTTTCCAATCTGTATCCCTTTGATCTCCTTTTGTTGTCTGATTGCTCTGTCTAGGACTTCGAGAACTATATTGAATAAGTAGGGAGAGAGTGGGCAGCCTTGTTTAGTCCCTGATTTTAGTGGAATTGCTTCAAGTTTCTCCCCATTTTGTTTATTGTTAGCTACTGGTTTGCTGTATATGGCTTTTATTATGTTTAGGTATGGACCTTGAATTCCTGTTCTTTCCAGGACTTTTCCAGGAAGCGGTGTTGAATTTTGTCAAATTGCCTTGTCAGCATCTAATGAAATGATCATGTGGGTTTTTTTGTCTAGGAAATTGTTCATTTCCTCCAGATTTTCAAGTTTTGTTGAATATAGGCTTTTGTAGTAGGATCTGATGATTTTTTGAATTTCCTCTGATTCTGTTGTTATGTCTCCCTTTTCATTTCTGATTTTGTTAATTTGGGCATACTCTCTGTGTCCACTGGCTAGTCTGGCTAAGGTTTTATCTATCTTGTTGATTTTCTCGAAGAACTGGCTTTTGGTTCTATTGATTCTTTGTATAGACCTTTTTGTTTCTACTTGGTCGATTTCAGCTCTGAGTTTGATTATGTCCTGCCTTCTACTCCTCATGGGTGTATTTGCTTCTTTTTGTTCTAGAGCTTTTAGGTGTGATGTCAAGCTGCTGATATATGCTCTCTCCTGTTTCTTCCTGCAGTCACTGAGAGGTATGAGTTTTCCTCTTAGCACAGCTTTCATTGTATCCCATAAGTTTCAGTATGTTGTACCTTCATTTTCATTAAATTCTAAGAAGTCTTCATTTTTTTTTATTTCTTCCTTGACCAGATTATCATTGAGTAGAGCATTGTTCAACTTCCATGTATATGTGGATATTCTTTACTTATTGTTAGCTTTAGCCCGTTGTGGTCTGATAGGATGCATGGGATTATTTCTATCCTTCTGTATCTGTTGAGGTCTGTTTTATGATCAATTATATGGTCAATTTTGGAGAAAGTATCATGAGGTGGTGAGAAGGTATATCCTTTTGTTTTAGGATAGAATGTTCTATAAATATCTGTTAAGTCCATTTGGTTCATGACTTCTCTTAGTCTGTCTATGTCTCTGTTTAATTTCTGTTTCCATGATCTGTCCATTGATGAGAGTGGGGTGTTGAAATCTCCTATAGGTGTGTGAGCTGCCATGTGTGCTTTGAGCTTTAGTAAGGTTTCTTTTATGTATGTAGGTACCCTTGTATTTGGAGCACAGATATTTAGGATTGAGAGGTCATCTTGGTAGAATTTTCCTTTGATGAATATGAAGTGTCCTTCCTTATCTTTTTTGATGACTTTTGGTTGAAAATTGATTTTATTCAATATTAGAATGGCTACTCCAGCTTGCTTCTTCAGACCATTTGCTTGGAAAGTTGTTTTTCAGTCTTTTACTCTGAGGTAGTGTCTGTCTTTGTCTCTGAGGTGTGTTTCCTGTAGGCAGCAAAATGTTGGGTCCTCATTGTGTATCCAATTTGTTAATCTGTGTCTTTTTATTGGGGAATTGAGTCCACTGATATTGAAAGATATTAAGGAGTAGTGATTGCTGCTTCCTGTTATATTCGCATTTGGATATGAGTTTATGTTTGTGTGCTTGTCTTCTCTTTGTTTTGTTGCAAAACGATTATTTTCTTGCTTTTTCTAGGGTGTAGCTTGCCTCCTTGTGTTGGGCTTTACCATTTATTATTCTTTGTAGTGCTGGATTTGTGGAAAGATATTGTGTAAATTTGGTTTTGTCATGGAATATCTTGGTTTCTCCATCTATGTCAATTGAGAGTTTTGCTGGATACAGTAACCTGGGCTGGCGTTTGTGTTCTCTTAGGGTCTGTATGACACCTGTACAGGATCTTCTGGCTTTCATAGTCTCTGGTGAGAAGTCTGGCGTGATTCAGATAGGTCTGCCTTTATATGTCATTTGACCTTTTTACCTTACTGCTTTTAATATTCTTTCTTTGCTTTGTGCATTTGGTGTTTTGAGTATTATGTGTCGGGAGGAGTTTCTTTTCCTGTCCAGTCTATTTGGAGTTCTGTAGGCTTCTTGTATGTTTATCAACATCTCTTTCTTTAAGTTAGGGAAGTTTTCTTTATATGTTATTTGCCCTTTTTCCCTTACTGCTTTTAATATTCTTTCTTTGCTTTGTGCATTTGGTGTTTTGAGTATTATGTGTCGGGAGGAGTTTCTTTTCTTGTCCAGTCTATTTGGAGTTCTGTAGGCTTCTTGTATTTTTATCGACATCTCTTTCTTTAAGTTAGGGAAGTTTTCTTCTATGATTTTGTTGAAGATATTTACTGGTCCTTTGAACTGGGAGTCTTCACTCTCTTCTATACCTATTATCCTTAGGTTTGATCTCATTGTGTCCTGCATTTCCTGTATATTTTTGGCCAGTAGCTTTTTCTGTTTTACATTTCTTTGACAGTTGTGTCAATACTTTCTATGGAATCTTCTGCTCCTGAGATTCTCTCTTCTATCTCTTGTATTCTGTTGGTGAAGTTCGTATCTACAGCTCCTTGTCTCTTCTTTTGGTTTTCTATATCCAGGGTTGTCTCCCTTTGTGCTGTCTTTATTGTCTCTATTTCTATTTTCTATTCTTTCACCTTTTTGGTAGTGTTTTCCTGCAATTCTTTCAGTCATTTTTGTGTTTCCTCTCTAAGGGCTTCTACTTGTTTACTTGTGCTTTCCTGCATTTCTCTAAGGGAGTTCTTTATGTCTTCCTTAAAGTACTCCATCATTATCAAAAAATGTGATTTAAAATCTAAATCTTGCTTTTCTGGTGTGTTTGGATAGCCAGTATTTTTTTTTTCGTGGGAGAATTGGGCTCTGATGATATCAAGTAGTCTTGATTTCTGTTGATTAGGTCCCTGTGCTTGCCTCTAGCCTTTGGGTTTCCTTGTCTTGCTATTTCTGGGAGTGACCTGGCCCTGCTGTAGGCCTCTGTGTCAGCACTCCTGTAGAACTGTTTTCCTGTTTTCTTTCAGCCTTTCCTGAGAACAGGTGCTCTGCTCTCAGCTGTGTCGGTGCTCCTGGAGACTGTCTTCCAGGTGTAGGCGCAGGCAGAAATCAAAGGGTCCTGCCCCTGATTGCTCATTTAGGTCCTTGCACCAAGTAGTCACAGTTGGCACAATGCGATTCCCTCTTGGGTCTGGACTGTGGGCAGAGGGTATTCTCCTCTGACTTCTCAGGAATATCCACACTTCTGAGGTTCCAGCTCTCTCCCCCACAGGATGGGTGCAAGGAGTTTTTTGGCTGGATCAGTTCAGTCCTGGGCACAGTCCAGAACAGTGGATATTGGTGACTGTCTCTTCTTATATCCCTCTGTCCAGAGTCACTGTGCAGTTTCCCCTTGGACTGGGGATGTGGGCTGAGGTGTGCACAGGTGGCAGTCTGTTCTGTGGCCTCGGGCTGTGTGCACTCCTGGGTGGTGTGGATTTGGGTGAGAAGAATATCTTAATTGAGGTATTGCCCAGACCAGATTGTCCTCTAGCATGTCTTTGAGGCATTGTCTTGATTGGCATTTGACAGAGGGGTGGGCGTGTCTAGTCCACTCTGAGTAGCACCATTACCTGGGAAGGTGGTTCTGAGCTGCATAAAATTAGTTAAGGATGAGCAAGTGAGCAAGCCAAATTGCATTCCTCCGTGGCATCTTCCTCAAGTCCTCCCATGAGTTGCTGCCATATTTCCCTCAATGATAAAGTACATGGAAGCGCAAAGCAAATGAATCCCTTCTTTCCCTACATTGGATTTAGTCATGGTCTTTGTCTCTGAAGCAGAAAAGAAAGAAAAAGAAAAAAATCTATAATAGAGTGAAAGATTTGATGAAAAGTACTACATATACTTGTGGAGTGTCATGACATTGACAAAGATAGACCCATAGGTAGAGATAGACAGACATATTTTTATTTTATCTTCCTTACAAAAAAGAATGGAAAAAGGTGGTATTCATAGAAAGATAGCCGAGTACTTTGTTACCCTTTCCTCCTATATGAATGGTTTATAATTTAGATGAACTTAGTTACCAAAGAGAAGCTAAACGCAGGTAAGCAAAGTCAGACACATATTAGATGATACATGAATCAATAGTGCATGGGCATAGACTCTCTTTAGATATGTTATAGCTGTATAGCTTCGTCTTTAACTGGGACTCTAAGTGTGGGAGCAAGGGCTATCTCTGACTCTGTTACCTGCCTTTGGCACCCTTTTCTCCTACTGGGCTGCCTTGTCTAACCTCAAAAGACAAAGATGCACCTAGTCTTATTTCAATTCTATATGCCAAGGCCAGTTGATATCCATGGGAGGTCTCCTCTTTTTTGAAGAGAAAAGGAGAGGAGTGGGCAAGAAGTGGGGGAGAAAGACTGGGAGGAGAGGAGGGAGGAGAAACTGAGGTCAGGATGTAAAGTAAGTACATACATTAATTAACAAAAACAACAACAAAAACCATGTACCTAGTTATATCATTTAGTCAAGGAAGACTTTCCTTCAATGCCAGTTGAAATAAAGAATGGTGACTTAAAGATTGAAATGAAAAATGATAAACTGTCATAAGACATATGCAGATATAATAATTTTTGCACCTTTATTATGGCTACTGAAGTTCAAATATTCTTATGCTAAGAGGTCTTAGGCGGTGCATGAGACTGCTCAAAATTATGGTGTGTGAGTTACTTTCTTGCTACTGTGACAGAATACCTGATAGAGAGCAACTTAGGGGCTTCCTCTTGGATTGTTGTACATCACGGCAGGGAAAAAGACATGGGGATAGACATGTACAACAGCTGTTCTCACTATCTGTAGTCAGGAGGCAGAGAGATGAATGCTGGTGGTTGGCTTGCCTTCTCCTTTCATTCAGCCATGAAAGCCATCCCATAAATGGTACCACCCACATTCACGTTCTTTTTCCTTTCCTTGGTTAAACCTTTCTGGAAATACCCTCAGTGACACACCCAGGGGTGTTTTTCCATGGTGATTCTGTATCCAGTCAAGTTGACAATGAAGATTAAGCAAATGGATATACCTTCAAGTGTGTGAGATAAATTTCTGCCAAGCTATATGAGAAATTCCTAAATGATTACATATTTTCCCACTACAGTAGAAATAGAATTATTTATTGTTGTCATTATCTCAAATATTATTATTATCTCTATTTTATGAATCCCCCAACAGACCAATTCATTCCTAAGGGGACATAGAAGTATGAGTTTCATGTCTGCACAACTCTCCCTGGAAAATTCCAGAGCTCTTGAAGCTAGCTCATGTCCTAACTGAACTCATAGGGTTCCCCACATGGCAGTTGCTGCCCTATCTTGTCTAACTGACTTGCTATGCACTCTTTTTCTTAAGATGAAAAGTTCTCTCTCTCTCTGTCTCTCTGTCTCTGTCTATCTCTCTCTGTCTCTCTGTGTCTTTCTCTCTCTCTCCTTCCTTCTCTTTCTCTCTGCCCTTCTCTTTCTTCCTCTGCCTCCCCCTCTTTCCAATATGCTTAACCATTGTATCTGCTAGGCATCTTCTATATTCTTCTTCTTTACTGCCTGTAAGTTGTTACTCCATTAAGAACGGAATAAAGATCATGTTTACCTCCCCCATCCCCTTTTACCCCAAGGTGTCTCCTTCCCTTTCCTCTTGTGGTTGCTTTCTTCTCCCTCCCAAGTGAGACTGAGGTGTCCTCACTTGGGTCCTTCAGCTTGTTGACCTTTTTGAGTTCTGTGGACTGTATTTTGGGTATTCTGTACTTTTTTTTTACATGATCTGGTATTGGGTGGGTGGGTTGGGGGAAGGACTGAAGCCCCGAGGGCCAGCAGAAAAAAATGGAAACAGGCAACATTGGGAGGGCCCCCTAGAATGTTCCAGAGACATGGGAGGTAAGAGACTCTCAAGACTGAAAGTGAGGAAGCCTAAATCAAATGCCCTACAGTGGGGAGAGGGAACTTGTGGAGTGACATCCAGAAGAAAGACAGGGCATCAAGTGATGAAAGCGGTTGCTATGCCACAGTCAAAACTCTGACCCATAATTGTTCTTGTCTGAAAGAACTTCAGGGATGGAAATAGAGAAGAGCCTGAGGAAAAGGAAGTTCAGCAACAGACTCAAAGTGGGATCCAGCTCAACAGGAGGCCCCAAGGCCTGACACTACTCCTGAGGCTTTGGAGCACTCACGAAAGTTGCTCCAACAAAGAACAAGAACACATGCTCTTCTATGTTCATAGCAGCCTCATTTATAACAGCCAGAAGCTGGAAAGAACCCATATGCCCTTCAACAGAGGAATGGATGCAGAAAATGTGGTACATTTAAACAGTGAAGTACTACTCAGCTGTTAAAAACAATGACTACATGAAATTCTTAGGCAAATGGATGGAAGAAAATATCATGCTGAGTGAGATAACCCAATCACAAAAGAACACACATGTTATACACTCACTGATAAGTGAATATTAGCCCCAAAGATCAGAATACTCAAAATACAGTTAACAGAACACATGAAGCTCAAGAAGAAAGAAGATCAAAGTGTGGATGCTTCAGTCCTTCTTAAAAGGGGGAACAAAAATAGTCACAGGAGGAAATATGGAGACAAAGTGTAGAGCAGAGACTGATGGAAAGGCCGTCCAGAGACCACCTCATCTGAGGATCCATCCCATATACAGCCACCAAACCCAGACAATAGTGTGAATGCCAAACAGTTCATGATGACAGGAGCCTGATATAGCTGTTTCCTGAGAGTCTCTGCCAGTACCTGACAAATACAGAGGTGGATGCTGGCAGCAAACCATTGAATTGAGAAAGGGGTCACCAATGGGAGAATTAGAATAAAGGCTGAAGGAGCTAAAGCGATTTGCAACCCCATAAAAAGAACAACATCAACCAATCAGATCCTTCAGAGCTCCCAGGGACTAAACCATCATCCCAAGAGTACACAGGGATGGACCTATGGCTCCATTTTCATAAGTGGCAAAGGATGGCCTTGTCAGGCACCAATGGGAGGAGATGTCCAGTGTAGGGGAATGTCAGGGTGGGGAGTTGGGAGGGAGTGGGTAGGTGGATGAGCACACTCATAGAAGTAAGGGGGGGGGGGTTGGATAGTGGGTTTCTGGAGGGGAAATTTGGAAAGGTAAATAAAACATTTGAAAGGTAAATAAAATATAGCCAATAAAAGAAAAAAAAGAATGAACTTGCTTGTAAAATTTTGCATACATATCTGGGCTATACATGCTTACTATTAAACATCTAACGTCTCAAAAGCTTGTTCTTTTCTTCTCTACCATTTCTAGATGACTTGTGAGGGTTTTTACAAAACTCCTTTTTTCCCCTTTTTGGCTATGGTCATGTATTCAAAAATATTTAAAAAATAAGAATCAACAGTGGACAGTGAAAAACCAAAAATGAAAAAATGTGGTAACTGTAAAGGAATAAATGAAAATGTTTTATTTGTTTATCTTATAATTTCCTTAATAGGTATTCTATATCAAGCAATACTGAAAACAGATAACAATATATGTTTATAAAGCATTTTATTCCAAGCATTTGAAAATAATAATATAAAATAAAAATTAGGTTTACTTTTGAGGGAATTAATTATATTGAAAACGAAATTGCTGTATCTTATAGGAATTAAACCACCTAACTATATCCTGGCAACTTATAACACATTGTAATTCCTAGAATACAACTCAAAAACAATTGAAAAGATTAGAAATTCAACAGGATTATTGACTTCCACATATGTGCTATGGTATGAATAACTACACACACACACACACACACACACACACACACACACACACAGATACACATATACACACACACAATGTGAAAATAGTAAAACAAAATATTTCTTAACAAAATTAAGTTGAACAGAGTGAAAAAATATGAGACATACAGAAATGAACAAGTGGATGGTATAAACTCAAACAAATTAGTACTACAACAAATATAAGTGAACTAAACACTTCAGTTTAAAAAATCAAAGATTGTCAGATTGGATTTAAAAGGTATTTGTAAGAAAATAGTTTAATTAGTTTAAATTTCAATATATAGATTGTAAGTAAAAGAATTATAGAATACCACTATGTGAACCATACTATTTAAACATTTGCCCACTTAAATAGTTTAATGGTAAAACAAAGAACTTTAAAGAGAGAGTAATTGTCCTAATACAGTCCAAGAATACAGTTGTGTGAGAAGATATCTGAGTACTTTTGAGAAAGCTACAAGAAAACAGGACATGGGTCTTGTGACCTCAGTTTCTTCAAAACAGAATTGTTCTTGGAATGTGTGTTTATTATCCATGCAGGTGTAATGAATAGGAATACATTCACTTCAGCTGTTGTTTTTCATGTGCTTCTATGGCAAGACATGATTTTGCTACATGTGGCCTGTCCATCTTAATCATGTGATTCTGTTTAACCCTCAGAGTATACATTTCTTGATTCCTTGATTAAAGTTGGAATTGTATGAGACATTATTCTGCCTCAATTTTAGACCCTGCACCCCCAGGCTCACACCACTAACTAGGATGGTGAAGAATATTTTTGGAAGGAAGAAAACAAATGATTTTATGAGAAAAAATTGATATGCCAGAAGAATCTAACTGTTATAAATTTTGTGGAGCCTTTCAAGACCTTTCTAACAACTGCATCAATCCTAAGAACTTTTAAAGACAACTTGTCAACTCTTACAATTGGAAGTTTTAATGTCCCATTTTCAATAGCTACTATAATGACATGAAAACCATTGTAAAGGAAAATGAGATCACTGTCAATCAATGGATCTTAATTAATGTTTATGAGAAATTTCATTCAAAAAGAGAAGAACATTCTTCCTCTTCAAGAACAATCAATGAAACATCCCAAACGCTAGGACGTAAAACAACTTTTAATACATTTGAAAAGATTAAAACTCATTTTAAAATGTGTTCCTAGTAAAAATAGAATAAAACTATAAATGAACAATGTAAAATATCTTGTACTACTTCTAATTATTAGGAAAAAGTAAATAGTATGAGATTGAAATGACTAAAATTAAATGTGCTAAAGTGAATAAAAATAAAAGCAAAATACTATAATATACAAAGAGGAATGAGATAGGTAAACATTTTTTAAAGGAACCATTTCAGAATAATTGATTATATTTTAATAAAAGTCCTCGAATTCAAGGTCATTGAGGATACTGAGGTAGATTTTCTTTTTGGGTGATATTTATTAGTAGAAAACTTAATGCCATGAAATGATAGCATGGCCAATGCTTGGAGATTATGAAACCAAGTTGTGGGTCCATTCTTAGAGGTTTCAGAGAAATGGAGATGTTCAAATGCAATGTGGCTGACTAGGAGCCCACAGTACCATAGTGTATGTGCTTAGAGCCAGCTCTTTCCAACTCGCAGGTGGCAGCACAGAAGTCAAATTTCAGCTCATTATTTAATGCACATAACCACCTTGGAGCCCCTGATTGCTTAGAGTCTAGGGCAACCTCCCATTCATAAACTTCCTTTGGAGAAATGAGTTAGGGAGGAAAGGAGTAAAGAATGGGGGTGTGAGGGGGAAAAAGAGAGAAAAATGAGAATGAATGAATAACCTAAGGAACAAAAGGGGGAAATAGTTATTTTCTCTATAGAAAATAATATATAAGAAAATATTGAAAACAATATCACTATATTAAACTATATAAAATGAGCTATGACCTAGAAGAATAAATACTACTAGTCCCTAGAACTGACTGTAGAAAGCCATCAATAATAAACCATTAATAATTCCTGGTTGCTGCCGCAGCAGAGAGCTCGTGGGCAGCACCCCGCGAGCAAACTTGAGCCTCGGGACCACAGGTAAGACCACTTTTCTGCTGCAAGAGACCTGCCTGGTGAACTCGGAACACGCAGAGGCAGAATTCCTCTAGGACCGGGCACTTCCTGTGTTTACCGGGAGTCCCACACCCGCGGATCCCGGCCCGCAGCAGCTCTCTGCTCCCAGACACCGTGGGAGAGAGTCCTTACCGCCTGGTCAGGTGGGCACTCCTGAGGCTGCAGAGCGGAAGAGACCACCAACACTGCCCACCCCTGCCCACATCCCTGGCCCAAGAGGAAACTGTATAAGGCCTCTGGGTTCCCGTGGGGGAGGGCCCAGGAGCGGCAGGACCCCTGCGCCTGAGACACCACCGGAACCTGAAGGAACAGACCGGATAAACAGTTCTCTGCACCCAAATCCTGTGGGAGGGAGAGCTAAACCTTCAGAGAGGCAGACACGCCTAGGAAACCAGAAGAGACTGCACTCTGCACACATCTCTGACACCAGAGGAAAACACCAAACGCCTTCTGGAACCCTGGTGCACTGAAGCTCCCGGAAGGGGCGGCGCAGATCTTCCTGGTTGCTGCCGCTGCAGAGAGCCCGTGGGCAGCACCCCGCGAGCGAACTTGAGCCTCGGGACCACAGGTAAGACCAACTTTTCTGCTGCAAGTGACCTACCTGGTGAACTCAAGACACAGGCCCACAGGAACAGCTGAAGACCTGTAGAGAGGAAAAACTACACGCCCAAAAGCAGAACACTCTGTCCCCATAACTGGCTGAAAGAAAACAGGAAAACAGGTCTACAGCACTCCTGACACACAGGCTTATAGGACAGTCTAGCCACTGTCAGAAATAGCAAAACAAAGTAACACTAGAGATAATCTGATGGCGAGAGGCAAGCGAGGGAACCCAAGCAACAGAAACCAAAACTACATGGCACCATCGGAGCCCAATTCTCCCATCAAAACAAACATGGAATATCCAAACACACCAGAAAAGCAAGATCTAGTTTCAAAATCATATTTGATCATGATGCTGGAGGACTTCAAGAAAGACATGAAGAACTCCCTTAGAGAACAAGTAGAAGCCTACAGAGAGGAATCGCAAAAATCCCTGAAAGAATTCCAGGAAATCATAAATGAACAAGTAGAAGCCCATAGAGAGGAGTCACAAAAATCCCTGAAAGAATTCCAGGAAAACACAATCAAACAGTTGAAGGAATTAAAAATGGAAATAGAAGCAATCAAGAAAGAACACATGGAAACAACCCTGGATATAGAAAACCAAAAGAAGAGACAAGGAGCTATAGATACGAGCTTCACCAACAGAATACAAGAGATGGAAGAGAGAATCTCAGGAGCAGAAGATTCCATAGAAATCATTGACTAAACTGTCAAAGATAATGTAAAGCAGAAAAAGCTACTGGTCCAAAACATACAGGAAATCCAGGACTCAATGAGAAGATCAAACCTAAGGATAATAGGTATAGAAGAGAGTGAAGACTCCCAGCTCAAAGGACCAGTAAATATCTTCAACAAAATCATAGAAGAAAACTTCCCTAACCTAAAAAAAGAGATTCCCATAGGCATACAAGAAGCCTACAGAACTCCAAATAGATTGGACCAGAAAAGAAACACCTCCCGTCACATAATAGTCAAAGCACTAAATGGACAAAATAAAGAAAGAATATTAAAAGCAGTAAGGGAAAAAGGTCAAGTAACATATAAAGGCAGACCTATCAGAATCACACCAGACTTTTCACCAGAAACTATGAAGGCCAGAAGATCCTGGACTGATGTCATACAGACCCCAAGAGAACACAAATGCCAGCCCAGGTTACTGTATCCTGCAAAATTCTCAATTAACATACATGGAGAAACCAAGATATTCCATGACAAAACCAAATTTACACAATATCTTTCTACAAATCCAGCACTACAAAGGATAATAAATGGTAAAGCCCAACATAAGGAGGCAAGCTATACCCTAGAAGAAGCAAGAAACTAATCGTCTTGGCAACAAAACAAAGAGAAGAAAAGCATACAAACATAACCTCACATCCAAATATGAATATAACAGGAAGCAATAATCACTATTCCTTAATATCTCTCAATATCAATGACCTCAACTCCCCAATAAAAAGACATAGATTAACAAACTGGATACGCAACAAGGAGCCTGCATTCTGCTGCCTACAGGAAACACACCTCAGAGACAAAGACAGACACTACCTCAGAGTGAAAGGCTGGAAAACAACGTTCCAAGCAAATGGTCCGAAGAAGCAAGCTGGAGTAGCCATTCTAATATCAAATAAAATCAATTTTCAACTAAAAGTCATCAAAAAAGATAAGGAAGGACACTTCATATTCATCAAAGGAAAAATCCACCAAGATGAACTCTCAATCCTAAATATCTATGCCCCAAATACAAGGGCACCTACATACGTAAAAGAAACCTTTCTAAAGCTCAAAACACACATTGAACCTCACACAATAATAGTAGGAGATTTCAACACCCCACTCTCATCAATGGACAGGTCATGGAAACAGAAATTAAACAGAGACGTAGACAGACTAAGAAAAGTCATGAGCCAAATGGACTTAACAGATGTTTATAGAAAATTCTATCCTAAAGCAAAAGGATATACCTTCTTCTCAGCTCCTCATGATACTTTCTCCAAAATTGACCATATAATTGGTCAAAAAACGGGCCTCAACAGGTACAGAAAGATAGAAATAATCCCATGCGTGCTATCAGACCACCAAGGCCTAAAACTGGTCTTGAATAACAATAAGGGCAGAATGCCCACATATACATGGAAATTGAACAATGCTCTACTCAATGATAACCTGGTCAAGGAAGAAATAAAGAAAGAAATTAAACACTTTTTAGAATTTAATGAAAATGAAGGTACAACATACCCAAACTTATGGGACACAATGAAAGCTGTGCTAAGAGGAAAACTCATAGCGCTGAGTGCCTGCGGAAAGAAACAGGAAAGAGCATATGTCAGCAGCTTGACAGCACACCTAAAAGCTCTAGAACAAAAAGAAGCAAATACACCCAGGAGGAGTAGAAGGCAGGAAATAATCAAACTCAGAGCTGAAATCAACCAAGTAGAAACAAAAAGGACCATAGAAAGAATCAACAGAACCAAAAGTTGGTTCTTTGAGAAAATCAACAAGATAGATAAACCCTTAGCCAGACTAACGAGAGGACACAGAGAGTGTTTCCAAATTAACAAAATCAGAAATGAAAAGGGAGACATAACTACAGATTCAGAGGAAATTCAAAAAATCATCAGATCTTACTATAAAAGCCTATATTCAACAAAACTTGAAAATCTGCAGGAAATGGACAATTTCCTAGACAGATACCAGGTACCGAAGTTAAATCAGGAACAGATAAACCAGTTAAACAACCCCATAACTCCTAAGGAAATAGAAGCAGTCATTAAAGGTCTCCCAACCAAAAAGAGCCCAGGTCCAGAGGGGTTTAGCACAGAATTCTATCAGACCTTCATAGAAGACCTCATACCAATATTATCCAAACTATTCCACAAAGTTGAAACAGATGGAGCACTACCGAATTCCTTCTATGAAGCCACAATTACTCTTATACCTAAACCACACAATGACCCAACAAAGAAAGAGAACTTCAGACCAATTTCCCTTATGAATATTGACGCAAAATAATAAAATTCTGGCAAACCGAATCCAAGACCACATCAAAACAATCATCCACCATGATCAAGTAGGCTTCATCCCAGGCATGCAGGGATGGTTTAATATACTGAAAACCATCAACGTGATCCATTATATATACAAACTGAAAGAACAAAACCACATGATCATGTCATTAGATGCTGAGAAAGCATTTGACAAAATTCAACACCCCTTCATGATAAAAGTCCTGGAAAGAATAGGAATTCAATGCCCATACCTAAACATAGTAAAAGCCATATACAGCAAACCAGTTGCTAACATTAAACTAAATGGAGAGAAACTTGAAGCAATCCCACTAAAATCAGGGACTAGACAAGGCTGCCCACTCTCTCCCTACTTATTCAAGGGAGAATATAGTTCTTGAAGTTCTAGCCAGCACAATCAGACAATGAAAGGAGGTCAAGGGGATACAGATCGGAAAAGAAGGAGTCAAAATATCACTATTTGCAGACGATATGATAGTATATTTAAGTTATCCCAAAAGTTCCACCAGAGAACAACTAAAGCTGATAAACAACTTCAGCAAAGTGGCTGGGTATAAAATAACTCAAATAAATCAGTAGCCTTCCTCTACACAAAAGAGAAACAAGCCGAGAAAGAAATTAGGGAAACGATACCCTTCATAATAGACCCAAATAATATAAAGTACCTTGGTGTGACTTTAACCAAGCAAGTAAAAGATTTGTACAATAAGAACTTCAAGACACTGAAGAAAGAAATTGAAGAAGACCTCAGAAGATGGAAAGATCTCCCATGCTCATGGATTGGCAGGATTAATATAGTAAAAATGGCCATTTTACCAAAAGCGATCTACAGATTCAATGCAATCCCCATCAAAATACCAATCCAATTCTTCAAAGAGTTAGACAGAACAATTTGCAAATTCATCTGGAATAACAAAAAACCCAGGATAGCTAAAGCTATCCTCAACAATAAAAGGACTTCAGGGGGAATCACTATCCCTGAACTCAAGCAGTATTACAGAGCAATAGTGATAAAAACTGCATGGTTTTGGAACAGAGACAGACAGATAGACCAATGGAATAGAATTGAAGACCCAGAAATGAACCCACACACCTATGGTCACTTGATTTTTGACAAAGGAGCCAAAACCATCCAATGGAAAAAAGATAGCATTTTCAGCAAATGGTGCTGATTCAACTAGAGGTCAACATGTAGAAGCATGCAGATCGATCCATGTGTATCACCCTGTACAAAGCTTAAGTCCAAGTGGATCAAGGACCTCCACATCAAACCAGACACACTCAAACTAATAGAAGAAAAACTAGGGAAGCATCTGGAACACATGGGCACTGGAAAAAATTTCCTGAACAAAACACCAATGGCTTATGCTCTAAGATCAAGAATCGACAAATGGGATCTCATAAAACTGCAAAGCTTCTGTAAGGCAAAGGACACTGTGGTTAGGTAAAAACGGCAACCAACAGATTTGGAAAAGATCTTTACCAATCCTACAACAGATAGAGGCCTTATATCCAAAATATACAAAGAACTCAAGAAGTTAGACCGCAGGGAGACAAATAACCCTATTAAAAAATGGGGTTCAGAGCTAAACAAAGAATTCACAGCTGAGGAATGCCGAATGGCTGAGAAACACCTAAAGAAATGTTCAACATCTTTAGTCATAAGGGAAATGCAAATCAAAACAACCCTGAGATTTCACCTCACACCAGTGACAATGGCTAAGATCAAAAACTCAGGTGACAGCAAATGCTGGCGAGGATGCGGAGAAAGAGGAACACTCCTCCATTGTTGGTGGGGTTGCAGACTGGTACAACCATTCTGGAAATCAGTCTGGAGGTTCCTCAGAAAATTGGACATTGAACTGCCTGAGGATCCAGCTATACCTCTCTTGGGCATATACCCAAAAGATGCCCCAACATATAAAAAAGACACGTGCTCCACTATGTTCATCGCAGCCTTATTTATAATAGCCAGAAGCTGGAAAGAACCCAGATGCCCTTCAACAGAGGAATGGATACAGAAAATGTGGTACATCTACACAATGGAATATTACTCAGCTATCAAAAACAATGACTTTATGAAATTCATAAGCAAATGGTTGGAACTGGAAAATATCATCCTTAGTGAGCTAACCCAATCACAGAAAGATATACATGGTATGCACTCATTGATAAGTGGCTATTATCCCAAATGCTTGAATTAGCCTAGATGCCTAGAACAAATGAAACTCAAGATGGATGATCTAAATGTGAATGCTTCACTCCTTCTTTAAAAGGGGAACAAGAATACCCTTGGCAGGGAAGAGAGAGGCAAAGATTAAAACAGAGACTGAAGGAATACCCATTCAGAGCCTGCCCCACATGTGGCCCATACATATACAGCCACCCAATTAGACAAGATGGATGAAGCAAAGAAGTGCAGACTGACAGGAGCCGGATGTAGCTCTCTCCTGAGAGACACAGCCAGAATACAGCAAATACAGAGGCGAATGCCAGCAGCAAACCACTGAACTGAGAATAGGACCCCCGTTGAAGGAATCAGAGAAAGAACTGGAAGAGCTTGAAGGGGCTCGAGACAACAATGTACAACAATGTCAAGCAACCAGAGCTTCCAGGGACTAAGCCACTACCTAAAGACTATACATGGACTGACCCTGGACTCTGACCTCATAGGTAGCAATGAATATCCTAGTAAGAGCATCAGTGGAAGGGGAAGTCCTGGGTCCTGCTAAGACTGAACCCCCAGTGAACTAGACTGTTGGGGGGAGGGCGGCCAAGGGGGGAGGGTTGGGAGGGGAACACCAATAAGGAAGGGGAGGGGGGAGGGGGATGTTTGCCCGGAAACCGGGAAAGGGAATAACACTCGAAATGTATATAAGAAATACTCAAGTTAATTAAAAAAAATAAACCATTAATAATTTCAGAAAGACAAATCCATGTCCACATGTCTTCCACCAGGTACCAAATATAGGAATTAAATCAATTCTGCTCAAAACCTTCCCCAAAATACATGAGGAACACTTCTCAAATCTTTCTCCTAGAAAAATCACGTTAAGAGAATAGATGTGAGAATAGTGGGTTCATTCATGAACAGATACAGAGCAAAACTAAAAATAAAACATGTTAGCAAAGTGGATACTCTCTATATTAATAGGGGGATAATGAGTGCATATGAAAGTAGTCAGTGCTACAAGTCTTTAATGAAACAAGCTAAAACCAACAGGAAATATAGCTATATAACTAATAAGTGTCTGAGATCCAATCAACTGTCAATATTAGGTGTTGACAAGGATATAGAGGAACTGGTGGCTTTATCGTGGTAGGATGTAAAAAAGTACAGCCTTGCTGAAAAACAGTTTGGTGGACCCTTCCAAGCACAATCATCTACACACCGTTCCAGTCAGCAATTCTGCTTTTAGTTATATATCCAAGAGAAATGAAAACACATGTCCACATAAATGCTTGTTTATGCATGCTCATAGTGGCACCATTCACAATAGCCCCAACTGGAAACAACCCAAACGTCCATCATCTGGTGACTGGACAAATGAAATATAGTCCATCCACATAATACATGCCATTCAGCAATGAAAACACATGAGATTCTAGTGTCTGTACAATATGAATGAGCCACTTATGCCAATTGAAATATCCAGATGCAGAAGACTACATATTACACCATTTCGTTTGGCTAAAAAAAATCTCTTCGAATAAATGTATAGATCCCGAGGTCACCTGGAGTTGGAGGGCAGAGTAAAAACTCCCTGTGAACTGGCACCAAAAAACTGTGGAATACAGAAAATTTACTAAAACTGGATTGTGTAGATGATTTCATGACTCTATAATTTACCAAATATGATTGAATTACACAGTTATAATATATGCATGTTGTACCATATAAACTACATTTCAATACTGCTGTCATTAATAAAAACAAACCAATGTAGTATTTCCAATTTAATATTCTGAATCTCTCATTTTCTTTTTTTTATTAATTTATTTATTCAACTTGTGTTACAATAACTACACTCCCCACTCCTAGGTCCCCCTCCCACAACTCCTCTCCTCATTTCCTTCTCCTATGAGAAGTTTAGGTCCACCCTTAGTAACACCCCACCTTGGCACATCAAGTCTCTTCAAGACTAGGTGTATCCTCCCCTGCTGAATGAAGCCAGACAAGGCAGCCCATTCAGGGGGAACAGGATCCACAGACAGTCAACAGATTGAAGGACAGCCCCTACTCTGGTTGCTGAGGGAACCATAAAAAGACCAGTCCTTCTCCTGCACTCTTTCTCAAGACTCCCCTTGCTCCATCTAATATTTGGCTATGAATGTCTACGTCTATTTCCATCTGCTGCTAGGTGGAGCCTCTCAGAGAATAGTTCTGCTAGCATAAAAGAATATGGTTAATTGTGCCAAGTTCTTACCCATGAGATGGGTCTCAACTTGGGCCAGTCGTTAGTTGGTTATTCCCTCTGTCTTTGTTCCATTTTGTTCCTCCACATTTTGTAGGCAGGATACATTTTGGGTGGAAGGTTTGTGGGTGGGTGGCTGTCTTTATCCTTCCACTGAGATTCCTGACAGGTTACAGGAGGTAACCATTTCTTTCTCCATATCCTCCACTGCTAGGAGTTTCAGGTAGAGTCACCCCTGTAGATGCCCTGGGCCCTCCCCCTAATCTGTCTAAGATCTCCCCTCTCCCGCTCAGTGTTCCCAGTTCCCTCCCTCCATCCACCTAAGATAACTATTTTATTTTCCCATCTGAGAAAGATTCAAACATCCTCCCTCTGGCCCTCCTTGTGTGGACTGCAGCATGGCTAACCTCTGCTTTATGGCTAATATCCACTTAGGAGTGATTACATGCCATTCATGTCCTTTTGGGTCTCGGTTACCTTACTCAAGATGATGTTTTTCCATTTCATCCATTTGCCTGCAAGTTTCATGATGTCCTTGTTTTCAATGGCTGAGTGCTGTTTTATTGTGTAAATAAACCACATTTTCTTTATCCATTTTTCAGTTGAGGAATATCTTTGTTGTTTCTAGTTTCTGGCTATTACAAATAAAGGTACTATGAACATAGTGGAGCAAGTGTCCTTGTGGGATGGTGGGGCATCTTTTGGGTATATTTCCAGGAGTTTGAACTGCTCATTTCCTATGAGGCTACATTCTTTTCCCTCTGCCAGTAGAGCCTTGTCCTGGAACTCACTAAAATTTATCCATATGCAAATAACATTATTGTTGACTGACTTTCTGCTTTCTCATTTGATTATTGGCCGGCAGACACTAAGCAATTTTAGGTCACGTGATTGACAATGACAACTAGGAGAGCTGGACTTTCATTAGCATTACAGTTCCATTCTATTAAGAAGTAAAAATGTTACAGTTCTTCTCATAAAAATTTATTAGTAATATGTGTCTAGATTTTTGTCTCAGACTTCACTTTCTAGGCTAATTTTCCCTTTAGTCCTGGCTCCCAATTTCCTGACCTATACTCCGTGGCAAAGGGTACAACTAAGGCATCCCCTACAGGGTTCCACCATGGTCTTTCCTGCCTGAAATTTCTACCTTGTTTTTGTTATACTTTAACTGTGAAGGATAACTTCGTACAACCTTACGTCTTGCCAAGCTTTACTCAAAGTATGAAACAGAGAATCCCAACCTTATTAATCCTTAAAATTCTAACAGGGAATATGTGAAGGAATGGCCCATTCTGATCTCTGTATAAACAATCCCACTTCTAACCATTAATTAGCCTCCAAAGTATCCTGATTTCCTGGTCTGGTGCATTAAATTTCCTTCCCAGAACTTACTGTCTCCGAAGGCTGCTAGTGTAGTAACCTTGTGTCATTTGTTTGGCTGAATCTTTTCTCTTATAGAGGAGTATTGCCCTCAAGCTAATAATAACAGAAGTCAGCAGTAGAGGGAAAGTCTAAGACTTAAAGAGCGAGTGATTAATATCCAACTGTGTCTCTAATCTACATGCTTCCCTGTAGTATCACATTTATTGTATACACCTCTAAAATATATTAATGAGTCACATTTTCAACTTATCCCTGCCTCTTAAGATTCTTTTTTATTCCTTTTTTCTTTTTAAATTTTATTTTATCTTTTTGACTTTTCCACACCTCCAGACCTCTCCACTCCCTGGGGCCTCCAGTATCTTGAGGATTGGGTGCATCTTCTCTGACTGAACCCAGGCCCTGCAGTCCTCTGCTGTATATGTGTTGGAGGCCTCATACCAGCTAGTGTATGCTGCCTGGTTGGTTGCGCTGTGTCTGTATTTGTCACTGAGGTGTGTTTCCCATGTGCAACAAAATTCTGGGTCCTGTTTTCATATCCAGTCTGTTAGTCTATGTCTGGTGAATTGAGTCCACTGATGTTGAGAGATATTAGGGACCAATGATCGTTGTTTCCTATTATTTTTGTTGTTAGAGGTGGAATCATTTGGTGTGGCTCTCTTCTTTTGAGTTAGTTGAAAGAAGATTATTTTCTTCTCTTGCTAGGGTGTAGTTTCCCTCCTTGTGTTTGTATTTTTCCATCTATTATCCTTTGTATGGCTGGATTTGTGGAAATACATTGTGTAAATTTGGTTTTATCATGGAATATCTTGGTTTCTCCATCTATGTTAATTGAGACTTTTTTTGGATATAGTACCCTAGGCAGGCAATTGTGTTCTCTTAGGGTCTGTATGATATCTGTCCAGGATCTTCTGGCTTTCATAGTCTCTGGTGAGAAGTCTGGTGTAATTCTGATAGGTCTGCCTTTATATTACTTGACCTTTATGTTACTTGACATTTTCCCTTTACTGTTTTTAATATTCTTTTGTGGTTTTGTGTATTTGGTGTTTTGATTATTATGTGACGGGAGGAATTTCTTTTCTGGTCCAATCTATTTGGAGTTCTGCAGGCTTCTTGTATGTTTATGGGCATCTCTTTCTTTAGGTTAGGGAAGCTTTTTTTTTCCTATAATTTTGTTGAAGATATTTGCTGACCCTTTAACTTGGGAGTCTTCACTCTTTTCTATACCTATTATCCTTAGGTTTGATCTTCTCATTGTGTCCTGGATTTCCTGGATGTTTTGAGTTAAGAGGTTTTTGACTTTTGCACTTTCTTTCACTGTTGTGTCGATGTTTTCTATGGTATCTTCTGCCCCTGAGATTCTCTCTTCTATCTCTTGTATTCTGTTGGTGATGTTTCCATCAATGACTCCTGATCTCTTTCCTATGTTTTCTATCTGCAGGCTTGTCTCCCTTTGTGATTTCTTTATTGTTTCTATTTCCATTTTTAGATCCTGCATGGTTTTGTTCAATTCCTTCATCTGTTTCATTGTGCTTCCTCTTTAAGGGCTTCTACCTGTTTACCTGTGTTGTCATGTAGGGAGTTATTTATGTCCTCCTTAAAGTCCTCTATCATCATCATGAGATGTGATTTTAAATCAGAATCTTGCTTTTCCAGTGTGTTGTTATATCTCATACTTGCTGTGGAGGGAGAACTGGTTTCTGATGATTCCAAGAGGCCTTGGTTTCTGTTGCTTAGGTTCTTGTACTTGCCTCTCGCCCATCATCTGGTTATCTCTGGTGTTGGTTGTTCTTTCTGTCTGACAGTGGCTTGACCCTCCAGTGAGCCTGTGTGTCAGCACTCTTAGGAGACAAGCTCTCTCCCAGTTGGATTTGGGTACTGAGAACTGTGGCACTGGGCAAGCTCTGGGCACAGACAGAAACCAAAGGGATCCTGTTCTCGACTGCTCCTTGGTTCCTGTGTCCTGAGGGCTCCAGGCAGGTACCTCTTGGGCCAGGTATTTGAGGAGACATGGTGATCTCACGTGTGCTCTCAGGTGTGTCAGCACTCCTCGGGGACCAGCTCTTTCCCAGCAGGATCTGGGTGTAGAGAGCTGTGGCACAGGGCCAGCTCAGGGCACAGACAGAAACGGGAAGTCCACTGTTGATTCTAATTAATACCTGGCACATTCATTTTTAGCATTTCCAGTGGCATTTATTTCTTTGCTAAAATATGAAAATTGCCTCAGTTGCTTCATCTTTCAAGGGTATTTCTATCAGCCACAGTTTTTTCTGTTGACTCATTTTCTATTAGGTTCTGGATTCTTCTATTCATTTTTAGTATCAGTTGTTTCTGTTGACCTCTTATTTTCTAACTATATTCTTTCCTGTGCATGCTGAGTTCCTCACATCACCCTGTTGCTTCCTAGACTTCGTTTCCTTCTCAGGCTTTCATCAATTTGATTACTGAATGGATTGTCATTCATTTGTTGGTTATCTAATTTGAGCATCACTGTTCTTGTTAAAAATGGACATTAATTTTATGTAATCAAAGTTGGAAAGTTTCTACCCATACTTTCTTTAAGTAGCTTCCTTTCCACCTCTTCCTCAACTCCTGGGAATCTTTTTATTAATGATTTTGTATATTTGCTATGACCTAGAATTTTCTGAGGCTTTGCTAAATTTCCTTCAATATTTCCATTACATTTGAAAAATATATTTAATGTTTGCATACTATCAATTTTATCATTTTTTTGTGTCATCCCTGGGGTGCTCCATTTTTTAAAAAATATTACGTTAATTTATTTAACTCTATTATCTCTTGAAAGATTATTATATTTTATTTTAAGTTGTTAAATAACATTGTTTCCTTACCCTCTGTTAAATATATTTATAATGCTTGCCTTGGCAATCTTGTTTGTTAAATGCTATATATTAGGGGCAACTTGCTTTAATTTTTAACTTTTTAAAACACACATGTCACCTTGACTTGGATTGATTGAGGTTATCTCTTGATCTCCCTCTACTTCTTTAATTTCAAAATAGACACTTTGAATATATTTTACAATTTCTGACTTTTGATTTCTTTATGAGGACTCCTGTTTTAATCGTGACACATAAAATGGTTTGGCTGTGTGAAAAACCTGTTGATGAACCTTGTGCATGTGGTTGAATACAGTGAAAATTCACAGACTTTTCTAATTTGTTCTACCTTTTCTTTGCTATGGGTCTTTCCAGGCCTCTCTTGTGTATATTCTCAACCTCTCAGTGAATTTCTGATGTGTGAAGAGCTTAGATGTTCACATAGATTGTCTAGGAATAAGCGGAATGATTTGATTTTCTTAGGTTCTTCTGCCCATGGGTCGCCCTAGGTAAGGTCTGGAAATGACCCAGCTTATCTGTGGCTACCTCATTTCACAGATCTTTTTCGTAAATTTCAGAGTAGTGCCTGGACCTACTGTGTTTTACAAGGGAACTCATAATTTATGCTCAGAGAACCCTGACCTTCTCTGTACATTTCCTGCCAGATAGACAGTCACATGAGTAGATGATT
This sequence comes from Rattus norvegicus, assembly GCF_021556685.1. Classification (NCBI taxonomy): domain Eukaryota; kingdom Metazoa; phylum Chordata; class Mammalia; order Rodentia; family Muridae; genus Rattus; species Rattus norvegicus. The sequence continues at coordinate 12,805,436 of NC_141534.1, read as the reverse complement.
TGCTGTATGCTGAAGTTACTAAGTTCCACTCAACTACTGTTAGGGCACTGCCACTCTTTGCCTGAGCTATGAGAAGCCTGCTAGGCTAGGTGGGCAAGCATGCTGGATTCTCATTCTCCTTACAACTGAAATCCCAGAGCACTAATGAAACTAAGCTTTATAATTTTCATGCCTTGCCCACCACACCTCCCCTCCACATTTAAGCATAACAAACTGCAGGAGCTTAAATATGACCTAGGTTATCTGGAAATTACTAGGCAAAGTAGGAGTGATTAAAAATGGGCCCAGATTATTTGTCTTTTACAATTTGAGAGGCAGAGTCTGTGACCCTCAGCTTTCCTTCCCAAGCACCCTTGTGTCTGAGAGGTTCTGTAGCAACTTTGAGTTATATAATATAACACAGAGGATTCTGGGTCAATTCTTCTGAACCAGTAACCCAGGCTTAAGATTCTGTCAGGGTTTCCTTTCCTTCACATCTTTAATTGAAATATAGCTTCTATACTATGAAGAAGCAGCACTATGGAGAGGCCTCCTGGAGAGACACCAAGGTACTAAAATCACTGCCCAATAGCCCCAGTGGGACTCCAGCTTGCCAGCCATGAAAGTGAACCATCTTAAGTGTACATCTTCTAGATCCAATTAAATGAACACAGTTCATCCCATCTGTAGCAGAGATGAACCTTTCCTGCCAAACCTTGCCCAAACTGTAAATTTGTAAGCAAAATAAATGATGATTGTTATTTCAAATCACTAAGTGTCTGGGTGGTTTGTTACATAGCCATAAATAACTGGAACATTAATTTTCTGCCTCCGTGAGGAATGGGAGCTGGGGATTAAAGCTAAGAACAGTTTCTATAAAATCCATTTATCATGCACCTACCAAGCAAGAATTTTCAAAGCTTACAAGATTAAATTGCAAGATTATAACCTCAAAAGAAAGCTGTGTTAGTAAACTTGGTGTCATTAGTATAAGGCAGTTACGATACTGAGGAATGGGGATGTTTACCTAGAGAATTGTGGAGCAAAGGAAGAATATAAGAAAGTACAGGGAGAAAAAAAATCAGGTATTTCCCATAATAATCCTCCCCTGGGTTGGCTGAGTGATAGAGAAACCACGGAGAGCTTAGAATTGTGAATTCTTTCCTTAACCTCCGTCTCCTGTCTGTAGAAGCTGGTGATAGTCAGAATGCACATGAGTAAAAACAATCAGGGTTCAGAAGACATACTGAAGGAGAAAGACAGGATTGATTGACACTTTTCTTTTTCTCTACATGTTCTGCATGGCCTGACCCCCCCGAATTGAGAATCAGTATGCTACCTGTGAATTCAAGGTAGCTCCCAGAAGGCCACACAGGTCCATGACAGGGAAAAAAATTGTTGAAGTCGCAACACAGTCCCGAAAGCCTCTTCTAGGCTGTGACCCAGCCAGAAGATAGACCCATGAGGCTCTCAGTGCAAATATCCTGGGGAAGCGACTGATCATCCATCACAAGCAAAACCAGAGTATTTCAACCATTTCTATCATGAGGTCATGGGAGACTCTTCTCCATTGCTGGTCTCTAGCTTGGAAAACAGTCAAAACAGGGAGTCCAGAACTAAGAAAAATTGAGTCATTTCCCTAATAGATTGGGCATAGCTAAGATGTTTAAAGTATTAAATCAGATTAAGTTGACAAGTATATTAGATTTGTGTCTATTCCTATCAAATCATCCAATTGGTGGAAGCTTCTTTGGAAGTCTACAACACTTAGAGATAAAAACATAGAAAATATAGCTTTGGTATACATATCAACAATAATGAAAATATATTTAGCCCCTCATACATATATTGAAGAATCTCCTAGCTGGGAAGTTAACAAGAATTTATATTCTGCGGGGGTATTTTCTGAAATGAGAAGTATGTCTAATATTTCCCTTTTCATTTGATTTTTGAAATCCATCTTCAGTTTCTTGCTCATATAATCAAACCTATATAGACCTAAGGTATGCATTACTTGCTTTAGGCAAAGATTAATAGGGCTTTGTCCCACTGAATGACGGTTAAATATAACGATAGTCAGAATGTGTTGGTATGAATTATGGCTTTATTATTTGCTGGCTAAGTGAGGATTTACTTAACACCTCCTTCTTAAATATTCTCCTCTGATGAATGCATACAAAAAATACTAATGCTGACAGCTAAATGATTTTTTTCCCTTAAAGTCAATGTACATTTAAGTTGTTCTTTCATAGCAAGCACCATAATTGAACTTTGCTATCATTGTTACTCATTTATTTGTGAAATGCTGGTCATATTGGAATCTTAGCCTTTGTTTCCCATACTAAAATATGTCTTGTAACACAAATAGTGATTAAATTCCTTTTGTCCAACCAGTAAAACTCTTTCCCCAGCCTTGTCATGTGGGCGGCATGATGATGTGCAGTCAAATGATTTGGGACTTGTGCAAAGGTCCCAGGGGTGAGCAACAGAGCTTCTTATGCAACCCTGAACCATAATTCATATCCACACATGTTAACTACAGATATATTTAGCTTCATGTAGTATGGCAAAATCCTATTAATCTTTACCTAAAATAACAAGTCTATTGGCTTAACATGGGAACTATCATACTGAAACAGATGTTCTTTCAATAAGATCAGATTGCTAATGTCCAGGTAAGTATGGCTCCAGGATAGATACAACTTGCTTTTATGACTAACATACCTGCACTTAATGTCATTTTAATATTTATGAAAAAGTTAGCAAATACTGTTATTACCACAGCTCAAACTAGGATGTAAATGCTAGAACACAGAGCTGATTTTTAAATAAGTGTTCTCCGTAGTCTTAAGTTTTAGGGATGAATCTCTAGTAATTCGTATCTCTAGTATTACTTAACATTTTCTTCCCCTAAACTGAGAATAAAGAATAAAACATACTAAGATTAAAAGTTATCTTAAAATTAACTCAAAAGAAAGACAATGAAAATTTCCACTGGAATGGTATAAATAACCTTTACGCCATGTCCCTAAGTTAGAAGTCAAAATGACATCTGTGAGGTTAGATTAAAAAATTCAATTCAAGAGCTCCAGGGCAAATGTCATTAGGCTGGAGAAATTTGACATAGATTTGCAACTTTTTATAACTAATAAGTCCACAATGTTGGGGGGAATCCAGTGACATGTAAATTATACTGCTATATACTTGCATTTTTCTCATTAGGGATAAAAATTATTCTCATCAAACAAAGTCATGTTGGGGACTCAGTTCCCTGGGAATATGAACCTGGATTTGACAGCAGCAACAGTTTCATAATGTAAGAAGAACTGTGAGGGAACCAGATGAATGGATTGCTCTCAGGGCACACTGGGGGCACCATGATAACAAGATAATGCTCGCTCTACTAAACTCAGAAAGTGGCTGATTTCTTTTGAATGATAAAAGAAGTCTCACAGTTTATGACTTGGGTTCCTATTTTTAGTGGGTGACGGCCATTTCGCATAAATGTTTTCTAATATTTACTGAGTGAGTAAAAATCTTTACAAATAATCATTTATTTCTAAAAATAAAACCAACCATATTGTAAATCTGATAAAAGAGCAAACGGATGCATTGTCCTGGACATACTGACAACAGGGGCTGGGGATATAGATCAGCAGTAGTGTACTTACCTAGAAAGGCTCTAAATTTGATCTCTAGAACTGAAAATATACATATACTCCCCACCCCATTCCCAGAAATACTGACAATACACATATAAGTACATGGTGTGATGATTTGTAAACCCTTCTGGTTTTCACGTGCATAAATGTATATATGTGCTAATTCCAAAATATGCAGAAATAAATATTTTCAAGGACTTATTGATAGTGGCAACATCAGAAGTTATTTACCAGGAGCATAAAACAGTAAAGATATAAAGAGTCTTTCTGAGGTAAATGTGTACCAAGTAATAACTACTTTCAAAAGCCAGAGCAATCAGACAACAAAAGGAGATCAAGGGGATACAGATCGGAAAAGAAGAGGTCAAAATATCACTATTTGCAGACGACATGATAGTATATTTAAGTGATCCCAAAAGTTCCACCAGAGAACTACTAAAGCTGATAAACAACTTCAGCAAAGTGGCTGGGTATAAAATTAACTCAAATAAATCAGTTGCCTTCCTCTATACAAAAGAGAAACAAGCCGAGAAAGAAATTAGGGAAACGACACCCTTCATAATAGACCCAAATAATATAAAGTACCTCGGGGTGACTTTAACCAAGCAAGTAAAAGATCTGTACAATAAGAACTTCAAGACACTGAGGAAAGAAATTGAAGAAGACCTCAGAAGATGGAAAGATCTCCCATGCTCATGGATTGGCAGGATTAATATAGTAAAAATGGCCATTTTACCAAAAGCAATCTACAGATTCAGTGCAATCCCCATCAAAATACCAATCCAATTCTTCAAAGAGTTAGACAGAACAATTTGCAAATTCATCTGGAATAACAAAAAACCCAGGATAGCTAAAGCTATCCTCAACAATAAAAGGACTTCAGGGGGAATCACTATCCCTGAACTCAAGCAGTATTACAGAGCAATAGTGATAAAAACTGCATGGTATTGGAACAGAGACAGACAGATAGACCAATGGAATAGAATTGAAGACCCAGAAATGAACCCACACACCTATGGTCACTTGATTTTTGACAAAGGAGCCAAAACCATCCAATGGAAAAAAGATAGCATTTTCAGCAAATGGTGCTGGTTCAACTGGAGGTCAACATGTAGAAGAATGCAGATCGATCCATGCTTATCACCCTGTACAAAGCTTAAGTCCAAGTGGATCAAGGACCTCCACATCAAACCAGACACACTCAAACTAATAGAAGAAAAACTAGGGAAGCATCTGGAACACATGGGCACTGGAAAAAATTTCCTGAACAAAACACCAATGGCTTATGCTCTAAGATCAAGAATCGACAAATGGGATCTCATAAAACTTCAAAGCTTCTGTAAGGCAAAGGACACTGTGGTTAGGACAAAACGGCAACCAACAGATTGGGAAAAGATCTTTACCAATCCTATAACAGATAGAGGCATTATATCCAAAATATACAAAGAACTCAAGAAGTTAGACCACAGGGAAACAAATAACCCTATTAAAAAATGGGGTTCAGAGCTAAACAAAGAATTCACAGCTGAGGAATGCCGAATGGCTGAGAAACACCTAAAGAAATGTTCAACATCTTTAGTCATAAGGGAAATGCAAATCAAAACAACCCTGAGATTTCACCTCACACCAGTGAGAATGGCTAAGATCAAAAACTCAGGTGACAGCAGATGCTGGCGAGGATGTGGAGAAAGAGGGACACTCCTCCATTGTTGGTGGGATTGCAGACTGGTAAAACCATTCTGGAAATCAGTCTGGAGGTTCCTCAGAAAATTGGACATTGAACTGCCTGAGGATCCAGCTATACCCCTCTTGGGCATATACCCAAAAGATGCCTCAACATATAAAAGAGACACGTGCTCCACTATGTTCATCGCAGCCTTATTTATAATAGCCAGAAACTGGAAAGAACCCAGATCCCCTTCAACAGAGGAATGGATACAGAAAATGTGGTACATCTACACAATGGAATATTACTCAGCTATCAAAAACGAGTTTATGAAATTCGTAGGCAAATGGTTGGAACTGGAAAATATCATCCTGAGGGAGCTAACCCAATCACAGAAAGACATACATGGTATGCACTCATTGATAAGTGGCTATTAGCCCAAATGCTTGAATTACCCTAGATACCTAGAACAAACGAAACTCAAGATGGATGATCAAAATGTGAATGCTTCACTCCTTCTTTAAATGAGGAAAAAGAATACCCTTGGCAGGGAAGGGAGAGGCAAAGATTAAAACAGAGACTGAAGGAACACCCATTCAGAGCCTGCCCCACAGGTGGCCCATACATATACAGCCACCCAATTAGACAAGATGGATGAAGCAAAGAAGTGCAGACCGACAGGAGCCGGATGTAGATCGCTCCTGAGAGACACAACCAGAATACAGCAAATACAGAGGCGAATGCCAGCAGCAAACCACTGAACTGAGAATAGGTCCCCCGTTGAAGGAATCAGAGAAAGAACTGGAAGAGCTTGAAGGTGCTCGAGACCCCAAAAGTACAACAATGTCAAGCAACCAGAGCTTCCAGGGACTAAGCCACTACCTAAAGACTATACATGGACTGACCCTGGACTCCGACCCCATAGGTAGCAATGAATATCCTAGTAAGAGCACCAGTGGAAGGGGAAGCCCTGGGTCCTGCTAAGACTGAACCCTCAGTGAACTAGACTATGGGGGGAGGGCGGCAATGGGGGGAGGGTTGGGAGGGGAACACCCATAAGGAAGGAGAGGGGGGAGGGGGATGTTTGTCCGGAAACCGGGAAAGGGAATAACACTTGAAATGTATATAAGAAATACTCAAGTTAATAATAATAAAAAAAAAAGGTAGAGAGGAATCTACCTAGGGATGAAGGCAATGAGAACGGCCCAATGAGAGGCTCCTGTCAAACTGAGATCAGGGCAGGAGGAATTTTGTGTGGCAATCTAATGTCACAGAATTCAAAACTTCTACTTCTCTCATGCACATGGAAAATACTTCATTTTTATTGCACAATTAAGCATCTCTATACAACCTTGAAAAGAGTACCCATTTGGAGAAATATGGAGAATATATACATTTAGGAGAAATTATGTCTTGATAAGGTTATATACAGAATTAGCGATAGATTTTTCTCTCATTCAGTCTCACTAAAAATGTATAGTCAACATACGTTGATGATTCAAATTTGTGAGAATGTGACGTTACCGATATAAAAATAGTAGGTCAACAAATTATTTATGCTGCATATATAATCTTTGTATATGCAATATCGTTATAAACCATGTAATTAATTTATAAGTATGTATTAACCGATATTCAGTTATCAAATGTCCATAAAAATTTTGAAATAAGTAGGATTCCAATCATAGTCATTTTGTACTTGTTTAGCTCAAAAAGTGTCTAACTTACAATCCAAACATTTTCAATAACCTGCTGAAATTATAGTTTTTGCCTAGAAGAAAATAAATTCCCAATGCACACCAAAATCTTCAAAATAGTAACTAAAATCCTAGCAATATACTTCCCAACAAAGAAATGGTGAGCACAAAAATGCCTACTTGTTAAGGTCTTAAAGTTGACCGGAAGATCACTATTTTGTTACCCTGGTTACAGAAAGATCTGTAAAATATGCCTGTTATTCTCTGATGGGAATTTGTGCACGTGTTTATGATGTGTAGGAAGTGTAATACTGAGAATTGGATGTATACTTACAGAGTGTTTTGTTCTGTTATAAGCAGTTTTGATGTAAAAGCTATTTACATCAGTTAGTTTAAATATGCTTACCCAAACATTACAAACATTATTCTTCTATATAAAATCATCTCTATACATTCCTGCATGTTTTTTCCTTTGGTTACCCTCCAAACACACAGACAGGGCTTTTGCTTTGGAAAAGGAAATAACTTGGAATTTTGTGGTTAGCCTGAACTTTGAGAGTGACTCCGTGCTCTTCTCCCCAGCTGTGGGCTATGGGAATCACTATGACTGAAATAGAAGAGAAGGGATGTTGGGCTCATTTCCTCTTTATGTGCCTTCTCGCTCTTGGAAAGAGGCACAGTGAGTCATACACAGGGGACCATGAGAACATGGAAGTGATGAGATGTAAACGGTCTGACTTTTGAATTTCCTTTCCTCTACCACACCTTCTTTCCCTGGAAAAGGAGAGTTCCCGGTGGCTGCACCGGTCAAGCAGCTCCATGCTGAAGCATTGCACTGGCTTCCGTCTCTGTTTCTATGAAAGTGATACACTGGGCTGCATTCTGTCCACTATGGAAGAAAATAGGAAAATCGATCCCTTTCCTATTCCACTCATTGTACCTCTTATCTGGAGTTACAGATGACTTTTCGGGAACTTGGTAGCAAAAAGTATCACAAAAGGAAGCTCGTTGTTATTTTTTTTCTCTAATAGTGGAAGGGGGGACCAGATGAAACAAATTGTACTTCACTGTAGAAGAAACATCTTCGTAAGTCCCTAGAAGCTTCCCCCTCTCATATGCAAATGCACAACCAGTAAGTTTACAATAGTATGTATTTCTTACTCACTAGGCTTAAGCATTCCAATATCATTAATGTGGTGTCCTACAGAAGGGAAAGATGGTCAAATCCTTGTGAACTATCAATGGACCACAGTGTTGATACACTTGAGGTGTCACAGGGCATGTGGATAGATGGATTGTCCGGCTGCAAGAACATGGAATTGCTGTTCAAACTTTTTGTGTTGTAAGAACAATTTTGCAGATTATCATTGCCAATAGATGTGTTAACTGTGTCAGGAAATAAAGTCACATTTGGTGGCATAGTAAAAGCAAATAGCTAGCTGTCCCGGGAAATACATTCTCTTTTTTTTTTTCTTTCAGTTCCTGAATTCTGCAACTTATACCAAGTCACTATTAGATTATTCACCACCCTGAAGGACTGTTTCCTGTCGGCTTAGATTTTTTCAAAACCAACTTTATTTAGGGTTCTCAAACACTTCAACCTACCTTCCAACTCACCAATCAGAGGTACAGGAGAAAGACGGTGAATAGGAAAGGGAGGTTGTGGACCTATTTAGATGTAGTTCCTGGGGCAATTCCACTTTTCATGGTCAGGATACCAACAGTCCAGTTCAATAGCTAACACAAAATATGAGTGAGTAGCAGTGGCATAATCCTGCAGAAACAGCAAGGCTTCAACAAGTCGGCACCAGTTTGCAGAAGGGTCTAGCATTAGCCAGACAAAGGAGTTCTTTTGAGCGATTCTTTCTATGAAATGAAGACCAGTGAAGACCAGTGAAGAGCAATGAAGAGCAGCATACAGAAGCAATGCATGAGTGTCCTCTCACTGTTTGTGGGGTTCCATTTATATCCTTTCTAATTGTCCCATGCTCTCTGAAGTGTCTGTTTTCTGCTCAACATCTCATGCACTCTCACTGAACAGCTTCCAGAAAAGCATCACGTGACAAAACTGAGTTATTAAAGAAATTCAAAATTTCCACTTTAGTTTCCCCAGCCTTCCCTGAAGCTACATCTTTCTATGGCATATTTCTGAGCTACGAGATTTGAGCAGAAGAGATCTGTGTAACTTCTTTGGGTCAAAGTGAAAAGTTCACACCTTCGTTGTCTCTTTCCTTGACTGATTAAAACAAAATAATTGTAGCTAAAGCTGAGGGTGTTAGTTGGGCCAGGTGGCAGGAACACTGGATAAAGACAGAAGAGAAGCTAGAAGAGGCCTGGGTACCTTGTAGATATTAATCTCTCTCACTAAACGTGGAAAAGGGGAAAGATTATATTCTCAGTTTACTGTTGTAAACTTTGATACACTATTGTGTTAGGTCTTTGCTATGCCAAGACTCAGAAATTCCTCAAAGTTACAAAAAAGGATCCAAACTTTTAAGATCCCCAGAATCACTTACGGCTCATTATAAAATGTTGATTCTTATTCAACATGAGTGGTAGATAATATGTGTGTGTGTATATATATATATATATATAGAGAGAGAGAGTATAATATATATATATTATATCACTATGTTAATCTACAATGATATGGTGCTAATAGTTTAGTCAAATATGTGTATAGGTTTTGTTATTAGGATCTTTTATAGTACCTAAAATATGCAATGAGTTGAATTTAAGTAAAAAAATTATGATCTTTATTACAGATGTACTTCACCTAATCATTTGAGTGTTTTATGGACAAAAAAGCAATAGCATAGAATAAATCAATAACAAGCAAGCAACAGCAGAGCCAAGACTGTCAGAGAAAAATCATTCTATTCCAATGCTGAAACGTTGGAACTCTGCTCGCCAATGTTTCCTATGAACAGGAAGTTTGTCACCTCATTACCTTAAATAAATATTTTCCCATGTATATGGAGACATACCTTCACACAACAAATCTATTTCTGGGTGGTTCCGATTCTTTGAAAATCTACAGAAATCATAGGAGGACCAGCGTAAGCCTTGGGAGTTTGAATTTTCGATCAGTTCTTGATGCTGCTGGCCTGAACACTGTGGTTTGTATCTGATGATCACAAGACCTAACTCATAGGAACTACTTTTTTCAGTTTAGGCTTTGATATAAAATTGCTGTGAAACCTTAAGAATGGCATGTGGTTTGTAGAATGATTTTCTCATTCGTGATGTGCAAATTTTGGCTGTGCATGGTCATCCCAGATCCTCCTCTTACAGCTGCAACCCTGCAATGTGCTTCTTCCTACCCGGATGCTCTAGGGTTGGAGGGTAATGTGGGGGAGGTCTAATTGCAGGCCAGGCCCTTGGAGTTAGCAGGATTATGTAGCTACCATTCATGGTGTCCAGTGCTGGTAGTAGCTATTTTCTGTTTAATTTATTTTTTTTTCCTGTGGCTTGATTTTGTAAGTTGTGTGGATGGCCATTGATGCCCTGTTTCCTGAAATATGATCTCTAAGCAAAAATAATCAATCATGACCTCTTAGATGTTGTGGTCTCAATAAGAAATGTCTCTCACAGGCCCAGATATTTGAACACGTGGCTCCCATTTGGTGGCACTATTTGGGGGTGTTATGGAACCTTTTGAATTTAGACCCTTGCTGGATGGGAGACATCCCTGGGGGTATGCTGCAGGACAGAATCTGCGTGTTTATAGCCTTACTCCATTTCCAGTTCTCTCTCTCTAGTTTGTGTTTGTGCATATGTTCTCTCTCAGCTTTTGGCTGCCATATTTCCTATATCATTATGAACATGAACTTCATTTTCTGTTTTCCTGTTTCCTTGTAAAGGATAGATCAGGTCTAGTGACACGAAATAACCTTCTTGTGTCTCTGCCTTACTAACCACACACAAGTATTATGATTCCAAAGTTATCTTATACAATAGTGAAATATATTATGAGCTCACTTATTTACTTCCAAAGACCTAGGTACTACAGATTACGGATTTGGAAAAAAAATAGTACCATATTTATTTCATCGATCTCTTAGGAAAAATCTAAAATTATGGTGTGTTAAGCTTGTGCTGTGCCCAAGAAATAAAATGTGCTGTCAGGTGCAGGAATTCATTCTGCCAATGTGACCAGCTCTTATCTTTTGGCTTTGCTTTTTAAAATGAAATAAAATAAAAGCTGAAAAGGAGTTCAATTATTAGCATAGGGGAGAGCTTTTTCTTTTCAAGAATGCAGGCAATTAATGAATTAACATTATCGAAAAAGTTTCTCTTTTACCCAGCAACTATTATATTCTTATAAGTCCACAGCATAGGCTGAGGACTATCATGACCCACTGCCCTCTCAATGATGATGCCAGCAGTACCAATCATTTTATTATTATTTTTTTATTAACTTGAGTATTTCTTATTAACATTTCGTATGTTATTCCCTTTCCCGATTTCCGGGCAAACATCCCCCTCCCCCTCCTTTCTTTATGGTTGTTCCCCTCCCCATCCTCCCCCCATTGCCGCCTTCTCCCCAACAATCACGTTCACTGGGGGTTCAGTCTTAGCAGGACCAAGGGCTTCCCCTTCCACTGGTGATCTTACTAGGATATTCATTGCTTCCTATGAGGTCAGAGCCCAGGGTCAGTCCATGTATAGTCTTTAGGTAGTGGCTTAGTCCCTGGAAGCTCTAATTTTTTGGCATTGTTGTTCATAAGGGGTCTCCAGCCCTTTCAAGCTCTTCCAGTTCTTTCTTTGATTCCTTCAACGGGGGTCCTATTCTCAGTTCAGTGGTTTGCTGCTGGCATTCTCCTCTGTATTTGCTGTATTCTGGCTGTGTCTCTCAGGAGAGATCTACATCCGGCTCCTGTCGGCCTGTACTTCTTTGCTTCATCCATCTTGTCTATATGGGTGGCTATATATGTATGGGCCACATGTGGGGTAGGCTCTGAATGGGTGTTCCTTCTGTGTCTGTTTTAATCTTTGCCTCTCTATTCCTGCCAAGGGTATTCTTGTTCCCCCTTTTAAAGAAGGAGTGAAGCATTCACATTTTGTCATCCGTCTTGAGTTTCATGTGTTCTATACATCTAGGGTAATTCAAGCATTTGGGCTAATAGCCACTTATCAATGAGTGCATACCATGTATGTCTTTCTGTGATTGGGTTAGCTCACTCAGGATGATATTTTCCAGTTTCCATTGTTTTTGATAGCTGAGTAATATTCCATTGTGTAGATGTACCACATTTTCTGTATCCATTCCTCTGTTGAAGGGCATCTGGGTTTTTTCAAGCTTCTGGCTATTATGAATAAGGCTGCTATGAACAAAGTGGAGCACGTGTCTTTTTTATATGTTGGGGCATCTTGTGGGTATATGCCCAAGAGAGGTATAGCTGGATCCTCAGGCAGTTCAATGTCCAATTTTCTGAGGAACCTCCAGACTGATTTCCAGAATGGTTTTACCAGTCTGCAATCCCACCAACAATGGAGGAGTGTTCCTCTTTCTCCGCATCCTCGCCAGCATCTGTTGTCACCTGAGTTTTTGATCTTAGCCATTCTCACTGGTGTGAGGTGAAATCTCAGGGTTGTTTTGATTTGCATTTCCCTTATGACTAAAGATGTTGAACATTTCTTTAGGGATTTCTCAGCCATTCGGCATTCCTCAGCTGTGAATTCTTTGTTTAGTTCTGAACCCCATTTTTTAAAAGGGTTATTTGTCTCTCTGCTGTCTAACTTCTTGAGTTTTTTGTATATTTTGGATATAAGGCCTCTGTCTGTTGTAAGATTGGTAAAGATCTTTTCCCAATCTGTTGGTTGCCGTTTTGTCCTAACCACAGTGTCCTTTGCCTTACAGAAGCTTTGAAGTTTTATGAGATCCCATTTGTCGATTCTTGATCTTAGAGCATAAGCCATTGGTGTTTGGTCAGGAAATTTTTTCCAGTGCCCATGTTTTCAAGATGCTGCCCTAGTTTTTCTTCTATTAGTTTGAGTATATCTGGTTTGATGTGGAGGTCCTTGATCCACTTGGACTTAAGCTTTGTACAGGGTGATAAGCATGGATCGATCTGCATTCTTCTACATGTTGACCTCCAGTTGAACCAGCACCATTTGCTGAAAATGCTATCTTTTTTCCATTGAATGGTTTTGGCTCCTTTGTCAAAAATCAAGTGCCCATAGGTGTGTGGGTTCATTTCTGTTCCATTGGTCTATCTGTCTGTCTCTGTACCAATACCATGCAGTTTTTATCACTATTGCTCTGTAATATTGCTTGTGTTCAGGGATAGTGATTCCCCCTGAAGTCCTTTTATTGTTGAGAATAGTTTTAGCTATCCGGGGTTTTTTGTTATTCCAGATGAATTTGCAAATTGTTCTGTCTAACTCTTTGAAGAATTGGATCGGTATTTTGATGGGGATTGCATTGAATCTGTAGATCGCTTTTGGTAAAATGGCTATTTTTACTATATTAATCCTGCCAATCCATGAGCATGGGAGATCTTTCCATCTTCTGAGGTCTTCTTCAATTTCTTTCTTCAGTGTCTTGAAGTTCTTATTGTACAGATCTTTTACTTGCTTGGTTAAAGTCACACCGAGGTACTTTATATTATTTGGGTCTATTATGAAGGGTGTCGTTTCCCTAATTTCTTTCTCGGCTTGTTTCTCTTTTGTATAGAGGAAGGCAACTGATTTATTTGAGTTAATTTTATACCCAGCCACTTTGCTGAGGTTGTTTATCAGCTTTAGTAGTTCTCTGGTGGAACTTTTGGGATCACTTAAATATACTATCATATCATCTGCAAATAGTGATATTTTGACTTCTTCTTTACCAATCTGAATCACCTTGATTTCCTTTTGTTGTCTGATTTCTCTGGCTAGAACTTCAAGAACTATATTGAATAAGTAGGGAGAGAGTGGGCAGACTTGTTTGGTCCCTGATTTTAGTGGGATTGCTTCAAGTTTCTCTCCATTTAGTTTAATGTTAGCAACTGGTTTGCTGTATATGGCTTTTACTATGTTTAGGTATGGGCCTTGAATTCCTATTCTTTCCAGGACTTTTATCATGAAGGGGTGTTGAATTTTGTCAAATGCTTTCTCAGCATCTAATGAAATGATCATGTGGTTTTGTTCTTTCAGTTTGTTTATATAATGGATCACGTTGATTGTTTTCCATATATTAACATCCCTGCATGCCTGGGATGAAGCCTACTTCATCATGGTGGATGATTGTTTTGATGTGGTCTTGGATTCGGTTTGCCAGAATTTTATTGAGTATTTTTGCGTCGATATTCATAAGGGAAATTGGCCTGAAGTTCTCTTTCTTTGTTAGGTCTTTGTGTGGTTTAGGTATAAGAGTAATTGTGGCTTCATAAAAGGAATTCGGTAGTGCTCCATCTGTTTCAATTTTGTGGAATAGTTTGGATAGTATTGGTATGAGGTCTTCTATGAAGGTCTGATAGAATTCTGCACTAAACCCGTCTGGACCTGGGCTCTTTTTGGTTGGGAGACCTTTAATGACTGCTTCTATTTCCTTAGGAGTTATGGGGTTGTTTAACTGGTTTATCTGTTCCTGATTTAACTTCGGTACCTGGTATCTGTCTAGGAAATTGTCCATTTCCTGCAGATTTTCAAGTTTTGTTGAATATAGGCTTTTATATTAAGATCTGATGATTTTTTGAATTTCCTCTGAATCTGTAGTTATGTCTCCCTTTTCATTTCTGATTTTGTTAATTTGGAAACACTCTCTGTGTCCTCTCGTTAGTCTGGCTAAGGGTTTATCTATCTTGTTGATTTTCTCAAAGAACCAACTTTTGGTTCTGTTGATTCTTTCTATGGTCCTTTTTGTTTCTACTTGGTTGATTTCAGCTCTGAGGTTGATTATTTCCTGCCTTCTACTCCTCCTGGGTGTATTTGCTTCTTTTTGTTCTAGAGCTTTTAGGTGTGCTGTCAAGCTGCTGACATATGCTCTTTCCTGTTTTTTTCTGCAGTCACTCGGCGCTATGAGTTTTCCTCTTAGCACAGCTTTCACTGTGTCCCATAAGTTTGGGTATGTTGTACCTTCATTTTCATTAAATTCTAAAAAGTCTTTAATTTCTTTCTTTATTTCTTCCTTGACCAGGTTATCATTGAGTAGAGCATTGTTCAACTTCCACGTATATGTGGGCATTCTTCCCTTATTGTTATTGAAGACCAGCTTTAGGCCGTGTTGGTCTGATACTACGCATGGGGTTATTTCTATCTTTCTGTACCTGTTGAGGACCGTTTTTTGACCAATTATATGGTCAATTTTGGGGATAGTGCCATGAGGAGCTGAGAAGAAGGTATATCCTTTTGCTTTAGGATAGAATGTTCTATAAATATCTGTTAAGTCCATTTGGTTCATGACTTCTCTTAGTCTGTCTACGTCTCTGTTTAATTTCTGTTTCCATGATCTGTCCATTGGTGAGAGTGGGGTGTTGAAATCTTCTACTATTATTGTGTGAGGTTCAATGTGTGTTTTGAGTTTTAGTAAGGTTTCTTTTACGTATGTAGGCGCCCTTGTATTTGAGGCATAGATATTTAGGATTGAGAGTTCAACTTGGTGGATTTTTCCTTTGATGAATATGAAGTGTCCTTCCTTATCTTTTTTGATGACTTTTAGTTGAAAATTGATTTTATTTGATATTAGAATGGCTACTCCAGCTTGCTTCTTCCGACCATTTGCTTGGAAAGTTGTTTTCCAGCCTTTCACTCTGAGGTAGTGTCTGTCTTTGTCTCTGAGGTGTGTTTCCTGTAGGCAGCAGAAGGCAGGGTCTTCATTACATATCCAGTTTGTTAATCTATGTCTTTTTATTGGGGAGTTGAGACCATTGATGTTGAGAGATATTAAGGAATAGTGATTATTGCTTCCTGTTATATTCATATTTGCATATGAGGTTATGTTTGTGTGCTTTTCTTCTCTTTGTTTTGTTGCCAAGACAATTAGTTTCTTGCTTTTTCTAGGGTGTAGCTTGCCTCCTTATGTTAGGCTTTACCATTTATTATCCTTTGTAGGGCTGGATTTACAGAAAGATATTGTGTTATTTGGTTTTGTCATGGAATATCTTGGTTTCTCCATCTATGTTAATTGAATGTTTTGCAGGATACGTTAACCTGGGCTGACATTTGTGTTCTCTTAGGGTCTGTATGACATCTGTCCAGGATCTTCTGGCTTTCATAGTCTCTGGTGAAAAGTCTGGTGTGATTCTGAGAGATCTGCCTTTATATGTTACTTGACCTTTTTCCCTTACTGCTTTTAATAGTCTTTCTTTATTTTGTGCATTTGGTGTTTTGACTATTATGTGTCGGGAGGTGTTTCTTTTCTGGTCCAATCTATTTGGAGTTCTGTAGGCTTCTTATATGCCTATGGGTATCTCTTTTTTTAGGTTAGGGAAGTTTTCTTCTATGATTTTGTTGAAGATCTTTACGGGTCCTTTGAGCTGGGAGTCTTCACTCTCTTCTATACCTATTATCCTTAGGTTTGATCTTCTCATTGAGTCCTGGATTTCTTGTATGTTTTGGACCAGTAGCTTTTTCCACTTCACATTATCTTTGACTGTTGAGTCGATGATTTCTATGGAATCTTCTGCTCCTGAGATTCTCTCTTCTAAATCTTGTATTCTGTTGGTGATGCTTGTATCTACAGTTCCTTGTCTCTTCCTTTGGTTTTCTATATCCAGGGTTGTTTCCATGTGTTCTTTCTTGATTGCTTCTATTTCCATTTTTAGTTTCTTCAATTGTTCGGTTGTGTTTTCCTGGAATTCTTTCAGGGATTTTTGTGATTCCTCTCTATAGGCTTCTACTTTTTTATTTATGTTTTCTTGGAATTTTTTTAGGGATTTTTGTGATTCCTCTCTGAAGGCTTCTACTTGTTTATTTATGTTTTCCTGTGTTTCTCTAAGTGAGTTCTTCACATCTTTCTTGAAGTCCTCCACCATCATGATCAAATATGATTTTGAAACTAGATCTTGCTTTCTGGTGTGTTTGGATATTCCGTGTTTGCTTTGGTGGGAGAATTGGGCTCCGATGATGTCATGTAATCTTGGTTTCTGTTGCCTGGGTTCCTGCATTTGCCTCTCGCCATCACATTATCTCTAGTGTTACTTTGTTCTGCTATTTCTGACAGTGGCTAGACTGTCCTATAAGCCTGTGTTTCAGGAGTGCTGTAGACCTGTTTTCCTGTTTTCTTTCAGCCAGTTATGGGGACAGAGTGTTCTGCTTTCGGGCGTGTAGTTTTTCCTCTCTACAGGTCTTCAGATGTTCCTGTGGGCCTGTGTCTTGAGTTCACCAGGCAGGTCGCTTACCGCAGAAAAGTTGGTCTTACTTGTGGTCCCGAGGCTCAAGTTTGCTCGTGGGGTGTTGCTTATGAGCTCTCAGAGGTGGCAGCAACCAGGAAGAACTGCGCCGCCCTTTCCGGGAGCTTCCGTGCACCAGGGTTCCAGATGGCGTTTGGTGTTTTCCTCTGGAGTCAGAGATGTGGGCCGAGTGTAGACTCTTCTGGTTTCCCAGGTGTGTCTGCCTCTCTGAAGGTTTAGCTCTCCCTCCCACGGGATTTGGGTGCAGAGAACTGTTTATCCGGTTGGTCTCTTCATGTTCCGGAGGTGTCTCAGATGCAGCGGATTTCCTGCTCCTGTCTCCTTATCCATGGGAACCCAGAGGCCATATACAGTTTCTTCTTGGGCCAGGGATGTGGGCAGGGGTGGGGCGTGTCCACCTGTCTCAGCGGTGAGCTGTCTCTCCCACGGGGTTTGGGAGCATTCCAGCAGTACCAATCTTGTGTAGGTCTACATAGCACCCTGTGTGCTCATAGATGCTATGGCTGTGCCATCCCTGGAACACTCCACCCTTTCTGTTTTGTTTATAGTCTTTTTACAGCCTCTTCTGCAGTGCTCTGAAAGCTGAGAATAGGGTGAGATGGATACCACATTTTAGGTTTATTCCTGCCCGTCGACCAGTTATGAGCCTCAGCAGTAACTGTTACCCACTGCGCAAAGAATCTTCTCTGATCAAAGCTAACACCAGAACTGATCTATGAATCTAAATGTAAATGTTACTTCTTCCTCTTAAAGTGGCCTAATGTACAAAGGGACTAATTGGGAATAGAATGGTGCTTATTAAGAGTAGGAATTGGTTAATGATGGTGGAAAATGATCAAAGTAAATTATGCCTATCTGCCTGCCTGCCTGTCTGTCTATCTATCTATCTATCTATCTATCTATCTATCTATCTATCTATTTATCTATCTATATTTCTTTATCATCTATCTCTATCAGCTATCTATCATCTACCTATTATCTATCTGTCCTCGTAATGAAACCAGTATTATACACAATTGATATACATTGATAATAAAATACCTTTCCAAAATGAATTTCTTCCATAACTGAAAAATGTCATACTTTTATAAAATTCATTTTTATTAATGTTTAAGTGTGGGCCTCAGTGTTCAGACTCCCTGAATCTGGAGTTACAGAGAGTTGCGAGATGCCAGACATAAGTGCTAGGAACTAAACTCAGGTCCTCGGAGGAAGAATTGATGCTTTCATCTACTAAGCTATTTCTCCAGACTCTGTACTATTTTATAATGATAGAAATGTTTCTCTCTTCAGTACAGAACCTTTACTCTTCAAGGAGGTAAGTTTAAATGTACAGAGAGAGACCAAAGAGCTGAACAGGTGATCTTGATTTAAGGACCATTATTCTGTTACTCTCCCACTGGGCTACTTTTCTATTTTAATATGGTGAAATGATGGTTTTCACCTTGAGAAAATGCTAATATATTATTTACTGATGGCTCTTTGGCTAGGCTTATATGAGAAAAATTGAGGAAGTGTGACACTCTGGGTACACACATCTATTCATCTGAAATATATTGGTGGTGAATAGAGTCCCTGTCTTTACCTGAAGGCCCTAGGAAGCTTTTCTTCACGCCAGTGGGACTGTCTGTTCACATGTGTGTATTTGTTCAGTGTACAATGTGTGCATAATTGTGACTCTGAATCTGTACACATTGGAAGTTGAAGCTAGGGAATAGACAGAGAGGACAATTCTAGGATTATGCATTTGAGTGCATCCTGACCTTTGAATCATGGCTTTATTTTCTCAGTGTCAAACATTATTTTGTCTAATATCTCACCCTCAAGGAAATTGCCTTAAAGGAATTCTTGTAATAGATGCCCTTTCCTTTTACATCTAAAAAGCAAGGTTGCTGGGATCATAGGCTGGGTCAAAAGCAAGAGGGATCGAGGACACATAAGTAGAAATAAGAACTTGTGGACACTTCTAGTTGAAGAAATTTTCATCCCCACATTTGTGAGCAGGGGCAGAAGAAACCCAGAAAAGGGAAAATGAGTGTAAACATTTAAAATTTCCAGAAGGATAAATGACATAGAAAATGTGAAAGTCAGTTTTCGCTCATCACTCACCATATCAATAGAGCCGTGTCTGTTTTAGACAGGGCAGAGCTACTTTTCCTGAACCATTAGTCATTTTTTTTCTAGAAATTCTGATACCTTTCTGTTGCCCGAAAGACAGGTAGCATCTTTCACCACATGACAGAAAGCATGTCAGCAGTTGGGTTTGTGGTTGTGTATTTGGTTCCTACAATTATCTTGAAATTCAGTTTTACAATGTTAAGAAATGAATCGCAACCAAAGAACACACTCTTGTCACGTTTGGACTTTCTGGGCTTCTCCTGGCATCATTTTTATTTCCTGAGGGAGAGCAACTGGAACAAGACTTAGGGCTCCGGTTTAGCTGAGAGCTCCAGGTTCCAGCAGTTAGCTGTGTTTAGAGTGGTCCAACCTTTGTTGACTGATTTGCATAAGGAATTAGCTTTATGTGGTGGCCGACTCTATTCTTCTGCGTGTGCCTGCTTCATCCCTAGCACAGTGTTCTTCACTTGAAATGTGGGATCAGCTGCATCTCTCTGGCCCTCTATCGAACCCTGACAACATAATGGGCTTATTCTGTAGTTAATTCACAATGTCTGGTTTGTCTCCAGCAGTTTACCAGATGGATCTCTAGGCATTCCCCTCTCAACGTCTTTATTAAATATTTATAAGGTCAGATTGCAAATGGACCTAGCTTTGCCCCTGGAGGTATGTAGAGGGATCTTTGGACCAAAGAAGATGAAGTTGGCCAGTTGATGGGAGGAAGACAAACATTTTCTTCAAGAATTTGCAAGAAACACACTAAATCATTGCCTTACTCATGGGAGTGAGATCATGGGCATACTGGCAGCCTTCCTCATTATAAACAGGATGTTACCTTGCAAACAGGAAGCTGTTAACATGAGATGATAAAGATGTCTGTTATCATCATAAATAAACCTGAGTGATTGGCTTGCTTCATGAGGAATGAGTACTGGTGACTTTTGCTTAAGTAATAAATCAGTGTATAGAAAGATTTGTCAAAAGAAAATGGGAAGTTCTGGAAAAATAAGAGAATATGGGAATCAAGTCATGAAAATACCATTCCCTGGGTGTAGAGGAAGGCATTCAAATAAAAGGCCAAATTATTCAACTGGCTACTATGTTGAGGTGTGAAGAACTTGAGAAATTGCTAAGAAGGTTCACTTAGTCACAGAAAATTCCTTAGAGGTGGGCAGCCCCTGAAGAAATATTTAGTTAAAAGTAATGGTGATGCTCTCTGGCCTGTGGTCCTTAAAAGGAGATTTGCATCCCAAGATCAGATGTAATGCTTCTGCAGTGGATGGGAAGACCTCAACACACACTGCTTTTGAGCTGGCCTTAGCTCTTAATCTTTTTGTCTTTGGGCAGTCCCCTTTGAAACTGTCCCAAAGACTTGAATGCTCGTCCAGGAAAATGTTATTGTGCCAGATTATAACCACATTCTTAGTGTTAGTGCCACAAGATAAATTATAAACCCCAGCCTTTAAAGGTATTTATTTCAGTGGTTCCAGGAAATCTTTCAAAAATTCTTATTTAACATTTTAAATAACTGTACTAATTTGGCAGCGTATGAAAATACGGAATGGCCCTTTCATTTGGGTAATTCCCTGAATTAAGCCAAGTTATGACACTGAATGCACTCTGTGGAAAATAATGTTTATTCTTGCAAATGCTGAACTTGATGCTTTCACTTGAGCCAAGAAAATTCCAAGCTGTTCTTCCATGCCACGAAGGACCTTCTGTTTCTAGTTCTCCTGAAGTAACTACTTTTCACCAGTCTTCTGAGGGAACCATATTGAGCAATGTAGAAAGGTTAGGAAAGAAATAGATGCTTGCCTTGGCCTTACATTTGACAGACTTCATGATCTGATGGGAGTAGAATTATAAAAGAACAACTTAAGAGACGTTCCTTAGAAAACTGGGTCTGGTGTGGCCAAAGGCAAAGGTCAGGGCTGACTGTACCTAGAGAGGACTAGAGTCCATTTTCTTTCAAGCCTCTGTTAAAACAACCAATGGGGATTTTTCTAAGAGATGCTATTCCTTTTCATATCCAGAATGATAAAACTGTTGGAAAAAAAAGATAGCTGTAGAGGCTTGAAGAGAATAAGACCAGGATGCATTAATGCTCTCAAGTGGGGTAAGTTCTGTGATCAGCAGAAGGTAGAAATAAGTAGTAGTCGCTGCTAATAATGTATAAGGCAGAATCCCTGCACATCTCCTTCTCTTGTGATATGGCAGTTACAACTTAGTGGTAGTGTGTTGTGGGTGACAAGCGGGTATTAACTTTAGCTCCTACTGTAGAAATGACTCAGGTGAGTGAATGTATGGGAGCACCCAAGTCCAGCTCACATAGAGAAAATGCAATGCTTTGGGGAAAGGTGGCCGAGCACCGTATCTCTGCTGACAACACATATTCCAGAAGTAAAAATCTAAGGCCCATCCAAGTGTATATGCAGTATTTTAGGGTTTCTTCACTTTATGGCATAGGTAACATATAGATATGAATGTGACCCAATATATTTGAGGACCACATCCTGTCACAATGTCTAAAAGTTGAACAAGACCAACACTGTGCAACATCAACACCATCGCGCCTCCCGCATGAAGTCTGAGAATTCCTACTTAGACTTATTGGCCAGAATAAGTAGCTGATTGGCTAACTCCGTCTCAGTGGCTTTGTGGCTTGCTGAGGCTGTGCCTGGTTTGCAATCATTTTGGTAATGTCTTCACGTAGTGATCCAAACTGTGTTTCGCGCTGCTTTCTGTAATGTTATATAAATTGTTAGAGGGCGGAAGAAGATTCTCCCATGTGCCCACATTTGAGATGCGTGGGAGCTAATGAAAGGACGTACACATCCATTAGAGGATTCAGAAAGAAGCAACAGAGAATGTGGTCATAGTGTTTAGTGTGTCCAGGGACGCATTTTTTTTTTTTATTTTTTTGTCTTTCTACAAACATAGCCTTATCACTGTGCAAACTTTTGGATCTGATTTTTGAAGTAGAGATGATGTTTTTGTGTTACATAGGAAGCAAACCACTGTGGGAAGTCAACTTTATTGTCCACAAAAATCAAAGCAATAAAATTCAAAAAGTGTTTTCTTTTCTTGAGTTGTTAAAATTCATAACTTCCAAAACAGCACATTTTTTATTTTTCTCCTTTCAGAGTTCACCAAGTAAGACAGACTGTGCTGGGCCATTACTGTTCCCATCAGTTTAGATTTATACGATGCATACACCCAAGTGAACATCTGGACAGTTCGTGAATACGTTTCATTTGAAGGTCCTTGCAGCATGTCTTTCCCCCCCTGTATTTAGAACACCCCTTTGGAAAGCTACATAAAGAGGAAGACAACATGTAGCTCAAAGGAAATATTTTTAAACGTAAGAATTACTAGAAACAGGATTATTGAGAAATTTTATTACATACAATAAAGGTATAAGCAGGATCATAAAGCACCCTAAGGATATAAAATGTGCTGACTATTTGGGCTTTATCTTTCATCCAGGGAGACAGTGAACTTGAACTCATTTGTGACTTCCAAGGCAACTAGCTGTAACCACAGTGTCTAGTGCCTCTCAGGCCTCAGAGGATATTTTTCAGCCTGGATAAGTATTTCATAGAGACGTTCAAGCCAGGCGCTTTATGTAGTAGGATTGGTGATTCAGTGTATGGCATTTAACAGTGTGAGTCAGAATTAAATGGATGTCTCACTATTATAGTTGGGGAGCTAATGGAAGGGCCACCTCTCAGATGAGTCATTGAACACAGATCCTGCTCCAGGCCCCTTGCTAAAGCTTGTGCAATCATTTTCCCAACAGCTAAGATGATAACCTTGATGTTCTGCCCTTTCTAAGTTCAGATGATCAAGCTGCTCATCTCTTTGTCCCCCAAAATAGATCTGAGCTTCAAAACCAGCCTTTGTCATCATTCATTATCTCTTCCTGCTTTCATGCTACATCTCTATTCATTGCATGTAAAAAAATGCAATTACAGGGTTTTAACTCTTAATGCACTCTGTCATGAGTAAACTGCCCTTGTATTTATAACCCCACTTTGCTCCAAAAATATTTGAGGAAGCTTATAAAAGACACATGCATGCTACAACTATCCAAGCAAGGACAAATGAATGTGATTATAAGCTATGTTAGGTCAAGAATGAATTTAGAGGCTAAAGATAGCTTCGGAAACTGAGCCTCTCTGAATTTCCTGATGTATCCTTTGGCTTGCTTTTTAAAGGTCAGTGTGTTATTTAGCATTTTTTCTATGCTAAAATACAAGCTAATGAAGGGGGCTAGCACCATTATTGAATATAGTTTATCAACAAGATTGAGAGTTTATTTTTTTGATTATTATTATTACCATTTTTATTAATTTTTTGGCAGTTAATCAGAGTGCCATATGAGAGCTGGTAAGCAAGATAACTCACCAAAGAACAGAGAACTAACCATTTGCCCTCATTTTTAACTAGGTCACTGGTCAGCAGGATGAAATGAATTATTCATTGCATGGTGTCTTACTGGGAAAACATAAGAACACTAATATTAATAGAATCTTGGTATTACCATGAGTATGAGAAAATGTAGCTCTTAGTAAAGTATGTCCTAATTTTTTCTCCGAGGAATTATAAAAGAGATGCAGAAAGTACATTTTTTGCAGGATATTCTATGGCCACCCCAAGACAGCAATTCAGAGTTAAACTTAGCATGAAAAGGGTTTCTGAGACCTTGATATAACGTTATCTCTGTCTATCTCTCTGTGTATATCTTTATCTTTCCATCTCTAGTTTATCTATCTACCTATCTATTAGGACTGATGTCTTCTTAACTTAATTTCTTAAAATTAAAAGAAGAAGGAGGATGAAGAAGAAGAGGAGGAAGAGGAGGAGGAGGAGGAGGAAGAGGAGGAGGAGGAGGAGGAGGAGGAGGAGGAGGAGGAGGAGGAGGAGGAGGCTAGAGGTGTAGGTCAATTACAGAGTTCTTGCCTAGGATGCACAAAGCCTAGGTTTATAAACCTAGGCCTGGTGGCATGTGCCTAGAATCTCAGCACTCTGGAGGTGGAGTTGAGAGTAAAGGGTCATTTTTAGCTAAATAGTGAGTTTAAGGAAGTTGCTTATATGAAGACCCATCATGTACAGAAAGAAAGAAAAGGAAGGAAGGATAGAAAGAGGGGGACCACAAAGAAAAACAGAAAGGAAGAAAAAGAGAGAGAGAAAGAAAGACCAGAAAGAAGTAAAGGAAATGAAGCATGGAGTAAATTTAGAGAAGGAAGAAGGAGTAAGAATTACTGGCTAACTTTATAGTCTCTTATATATACTATTGGGAATTGAATGTAGGACCTTAATCTTGGGCCTTTCAAAATTGATTTTGTTATTTGACAGTTTCATGCCTGTACATAATGTGTTCTGCTACTATTTTCCCCACACCTCTTATCCTCTTTCTACCTCACACCCACACACATCCAGTTCCATCTCTATCAATCACTTTCGCAGAGAGATGATTTTGGTGTCCTTTGTGACTCCGGTTGTAGTTTAACCAGGGCCATCTGTGTGACCATTACATTGGGCGACCCACTGGCGTTTAGTTGTGTGATTAGTACATACACAAAGGAAGACATTAATCTTCCAGTAGCAAGTAGCAAGTAGTTCTGGGTCTAAGGGTGTGGTCCCCTGGGCTCTTCCTGTGTTCATATTTGATCGTTGATAGACTTATTCTAATAAATGCAATTATCAGTAGCTGGCTGTACATTCATGATTGCAGTGGCTGTATCCTGCCAGTGAGATGGCACTTCATTTTCAAGCATTTGCTTATATCATCTGGTTCTTAAGTTCTTTCTGACTACTCTTGTACAGTGTTCCCCGAACCCTCGAAGGGATAATATAAATGTCTTTTTAGGGCTGATCACTCAGACAGCAATAATTCTCACCACCTCGTAAAGCCACAAGTCTCTTCAATTACTACTGTACACTGCAAAGGGAGGCTTCTCTGATTAAGCCAAGGAGTAGCATTTGCCTAGGTCAATGGTTCTCAACCTGTAGCTTTGACCACTTTAAGGGTGGCAGATACCTTGCCTGTCAGATATTTACACTATGACGCATAGCAGTAGAAAATTATAGTTATGAAGTAGCAAAGAAATAATTTTATGCCCAGTGGTCATCAAAATAGGAGGAACTGTAATAAAGGGTTGAAGCATTAAGAAGGTTGAGAACCACTGGTCTATGGGTATAAACATAATATTTAGAATGAAGTTCCATGGTATGTTAATTTAGCTAAATAATATTGCTCAGTTTCCCATAGGGTCTGTGTTCCCCCTACCATGGGTTTTTGAGTATGTTTAGGGTAATGGGCATTGATTCGCCCATGTAGTGGGTCTCTAGTCTAGTCAGAGACCTGCTGACTATCCCTATAACAGTCACATTGCATAGTGGGTAGACTTTATCTAGCAGGATGGTCTTATAGATCATAGTATATATACCTATTTAAGGCCGCAGCTAATGCTTTTCTTCTAGAAACCTCCATAGTGCCTTCTGGGACTATGACAGGTGGCTATCAGAGGGAAGCTTTAAGCTCACTTCCAGTTGTTCCATTAAGTGTATGAATGGTGTACTGGCTACTTTTGTGTGTCAACTTGATGCAAGCTGGAGTTATCACAGAAAAAGGAGCCTCGGTTGTGGAAATGCCTTCATGAGACCCAACCTAAGACGTTCTCTCAATTAGTGAGCAAGGGAGAGGACCCAGCCCATTGATGGGTGGTGCTGTCCCTGGGCTGGTGGTCTTGAGTTCTGTAAGAAAGCAAGCTGAGCAAGCCGTGGAAAACAAGCCAGGGGAAGCAAGCCAGTAAGCAACATCCCTCCATAGCCTCTGTATCAGCTCATACTTCCTGATCTGCTCGACTTCCAGTCCTTATTTCTTTTGTTGATGAACAGCAACTTGGAAGTGTAAGCTGAATGAACCCTTTCCTTCCCTACTTGCTTCTTGATCATGGTGTTTGTGCAGGAATAGGAACCCTGACTGAGACAAATGGTAAGCAATGGGGTTTCAGGGTCTTATAGTGGGTTTCTGATAGAATCATAACCAGAATGTAAACAGTCATTTAGAACGGACTTTCACTGTATGTGTGGTAACCATCAAGATGAACAGTTGTTTTCTAGGAGTACTTTGACCTTGAAGAAATCATTGTAGAAAACATACTGTTTTCTGTTATCTACTGAGCTGCTCTCTGGAGATGCTTATAGCCTTTGCATGAGATTGGTCGCAGGATAGTCCTGCCAAACCTAGAATGTCTCACATTATTGGCGTTGCAAACGGGGCACAATGAGGACTAAAGCTTCACAGGAGTGATGTTTTCCTTCACAAAAATATAGATCAGATTAGAGGCTTTGGCATGAGGAACTTGTTTTACCTCTCAACCCCCTCATAAAACCACCTTTTGCATAACAATCAATACATATGATTCTGCAGGGCTCTTTGAGGTTCAGTCCATGAGAGGCTGATCTGCCCTGCTGCTCTGAAGCTTAAGCTCATCCTGCAGTGTCTCTCTTTCTCCAACTCTCCTACATAACTCAGGACACTGACATCATCTAGTTCTGTTGGGGAACTAAAAGAAATGTCAAGAACACATATTCTCTTTTACACATCCTGCATCTCCAGACTCAATCTTTGTTTAAATCGTTTTGTCCCCAGTAATCCTTCCTTTCCATTTGCGTAAGACTTACACTTTACTATTCTCCATCCCTTCAACAACACTCACTGCAAAGCACCTTTCTATATTAGTAGTAGCTACAGAACCTCTAAGTTGGATGCACACAATTAAAAGATTCATTTGTGATATTTTCATGGTGTGCATTCACATGTGATAGGATTCACATGTGAAGGCAGACATAACAGTGTTTGCATTTCCGTGCTTGGGTTATCTTACTTAATATGATTACCCAGCTTCTCTCATCAATCTATTTGCAAATATCACTTTTATTTATAAGTGAATAAAATTCTGTTGTATATATGTACCATGTTTTATCCATTCATCAGTAAACAGGCAACAACTAAGTTGATTCTATTTTCTAGCTGTAATAACAATGAATATGGATGAACAAGTATCTCTGTAGCAGGATATACAATACCTTGAATATGTGGTCTGGGAGGAGTAGTTCAGTCATAAGGAATAGCTATAGTCCCACTTTCCTTCCTTCCTTCCTTCCTTCTTTCCTTCCTTCCTTCCTTCCTTCCTTCCTTCCTTCCTTCCTTCTTTCCTTCCTTCCTTCTTCCCCTTCTTCTTATCTTTCTCCTTCCCCATTCTCCTTCTCTTCCTTCTTTTTGAGAAATAGCCACTTTGGTTTCAATAATGACTGAACAAGTTTGCTTCCTTATCAGTGGATAAGAATTCCTCTTTCCTCACCCTCTCTCCAGGAAGGCTCTCATCCTGGACTGGACTCCATATGCCAGATTACTGACAAGCCAGGCAAGAGGTGTCCAGTGGTGCCATACTAGAATAAGGTTTATAGAGATAAAAAACCCTTTCTAGCTGTATTTGAGGCTAGTATCCATGCTATTTCCAGATGCATGCTAGAATTTTGAGGGACCTGTAATGCAGGTCTTCTGTAGGCAACCATAGGAACCTTAGAGTTCATGAGTGTAGCAACCATGTTATAACTAGAAGATAATATTTTGGAGTAGCTCTCCTCAAACTCTGGATGTCAAAAAGGTTTGCTTCCTCTTCCATTATGTTTCCTAATCTGGCAGAGAAGGGCATTTAATGTAGATTTCCAACCTATGGCTGGACACCTCCCTCCAAGTCATGTATTTTCAGCAGATTGGACATTGTTAGTCTCTGGGTTAACCACTATCCTCTACAAAAAGTAGCTTCTCTAGTATAGTATACCAGTGTAGAAGGCAATTTGCTACTCTGTTAACTTAATGAAGTCATGAATATAGGTTTAGTAACTTCTAGGAACTCCCTAGCTATAGGTTTCGGTCTGATTTGTAGTATCAGGCATGAGCTCAGTCTTGAGAACAACAGCCTTCACATACAATCGGAAAGGGGTTGGGTATCCTCACAACATTTCTGCAAGTGCATATCTTCCCCAGTTGGTAGTTATTACAGCTTTTGATAGTTTCATCTGGGTCAGACTGTTAATAACTTTTCTCCTCACTTAGGGCTATTGATTTGTATGTGTTAGTTTTGCTCCCTGCTATTTTTGAATATGTTAATCAGTACTAGGGTTTTTCGGTTGGAATCTTTAGGGTCTCCTTTATAGCGTCATATCATATTAAAGAGGGATATACTGGAATTTTTCTTATGTGTATTACTTTTATTTCTCTCTCGTATCTGGTTCTAGCTAATACTTAAAATATTACTTTAAATAGCAGTGTATGCATATAAGTTTAACAAGACTGTTTCAAGTTTGTCACCATTGAGATGATGCTGACTCTAGACTGATTATAGATGGCTTTAATTATGATGACGCATGTTTATTCTAACCCAATTCTTTTAGATGTTTTGTTGCAAAGGAATGTTGAATGTTGTCAAAGATTATTTCTGTATTTATTTAACTATTGGTGTGATTTTTTGTTAAGCCCATTAATTTTATCTATTGTATTTATTGAACCATCTAGTGCAGCTCTGCAGTAAAGCCAACTTGAGAATGATGATTTTTTTAATGTGCCTACATTCAGTTTACAAACATTTTATTGAAAAAATGTTGCATCTTTATTCATCAGGGATAATGCTAGTTCCTTATTTTTACTGTGAATTACCTCCTTTAATGTTTGTAGAGGGATTTGGAAGTTTTCTTTTTAGTTTATAGTTTTTGGAATAATTTTAATAGTATTGGTTCTATTCTGTCTTTAAGATCTGTGATACTTTTGCTGTGAATATATTTAATTTGGACTTTTTAACTGGGAGGTTTTGTTTTCTTTTATTACTGCTTCGAACTTCATGCTTGTTATATGATTGTCTAATTTATTGAGCTCATCTTTGTTTAACTCAGGTGGGTCAGATGTGTTCAGAAATTCATCTTAGGTTTTTGAGTTACTGAAATACAAGTTTTAAATTATGTTCACATGGTATTCTGAGCTTCTTTGATATCTCTTATAACATCTCACTGTCTCTAATTCTAATGATTTGAGACCCTTTTTACTTGCTTTGACTAAGAATTTGTCGATATTATTTCTCTTTTCTTTCCATAATTTGTTTTTATTCACTTTGTATCCCAATTGCAGCCCTCTCTTCTTACAAATCTCTTCCCCCATTACTCCTCCATTTTTCCTCAGAGAAGGGGAAGGCCCCTGTTGGGAGTATTACTCCAAGCAGAACTAAGCACATTCTCCCACTGAGGCCCAATCAAGCAGTCCACTTAGAGGAAGAGAAGCCAATGGCAGGCCACAGAGATAGCCCCCACTCCAATTGTTAGGGGACCCCATGAAGACCAAGCGGCACATCTGCTATAAATGTGTAGGTGTCTTACTTCCAGCCCTGCATGCTCTTTGGTTCGTGGTTCAATACCTATGAGCCCCCATGAACCCAGGTTACTTGACATTATAGGTTTTCTTGTGGAGTCCTTGACTCCTTTGGCCTGCTCAATTACATTCCCCAGTTTTCCTAAAATCTCCCTGAACTTCACCTAATGTGTTGCTTTGAGTCTTTATCCAAAAACAAACAAAAAACCATCAGCAACAAACAAACAAAAAAACAAACACGCCAAAAAACAAAACAAAACAAAACAAAAAAAAACAGCTTGTCCTTTTGTTGGTTATTTTTGTTTCCCTTTTATTGATTTCTGCTGTGATTTTGATTATTTCTATTTATCTTTTCCTTTGGGACTTGGCTTTTGCTAACTCTTGATATGCATCATTGTCAAGCTGTTTATTTTTATAATATTTTGTTATTTTTTTAATGTAGGTACTTTACAATTATAAATTTTTTTCTTAAGATGATTTATATTGCGTCTCAAGGATTTGAAATGATGTTGTTTTATTTTCATTTAATAGTGAGAATTTGGCTATTTCCATCTTGGTTTCAGGGATCCATTTATCATTCAATATAGCGCTGTTTAATGTATATTGGTTTTTCCATTTTCTGGAGTTCCTTCAGTATTTATTTCAAATTTTATTTCATTGTGGTCAGATAAAGTACACGGAGTTATCTTAATTCACTTCAATTTGTTGAGTCTGTTTTGTCTTAACAGGTGATCTATTTTAGATAAACCTTCATGCACTATTGAGCATATGTATTATGTATTTTCAGAGTAGAATATTATTTGGATATCTGTCAGGTCTCTTTGGCCTAAGGTTTTATTTAGTTCTGGTGTTTTACTTTTTATTCTTGTGTAGATACACTTTCCACTGGTAAAAGTTGTTATTCGGTATGCTTGTTCAATGATTTGTGAAGTTTGTTCCCTTGATTTTACTAAAGATATGGTTCTATGTCTCTGATATAGAATTCTTCTATACTCATAGTTTAGAGATTTGATATTTTCATTTATCCTGCAATTCCTACATAACATGTTCATCAGTGTTTTTATATTTATTATTCACTTTTATTTTTGTTATTTACATTTATTATAATATATGTTTTAATTTGTCCTGTTTCTGTATTTTTTGTGATCTATTTTGTTAGTGAGGCTTTCCACATATTTCACCCCTTGCCACTTAAAAGAAAAAGGTTTATTGAGAAATTCATTTCCAGCTTTATTTTAGGTTGGGTTTTCTTTGGTATTTCTATGCCTTTAGTAAATTAAGATTCCATAGCCTCTATTGTTCCCATTATTTTATCCAGAAGTTTATTTAAGCTTTCTTGGAATTCAAGCAGAAGTTTAGTCCTTTCCTCTTTAAATTCTTTCTGGGTTTTAGCCATGTCCTGTTTAATATCTTGGAAATTGTGTTTTCATCTGAGATTTCTCAATTGGAGTAGTTGCTATAAGTTTGGTAGTCTTGAGAAGACATAGTTCCTTGATTTTTCCTAGTCATCTGTGTTTGTGCAGAGAGACTTGGAGATCTGGGCTTTAGTTGTTGGTGTGTCTTTTCATATGAGATTTTAGTCCTCCAGGTCAAAGTCCCAAGGTAGGGTGGAGGTATAGTCAATTTTGGGAAGTCATAAGACCATGGGGTTTATGGAAAGAACTTCCATGGGCTAATGAGTAGAGTACATAATCTGTAGTGTCAACATGGACTGTTTTTCAGACAGGTATATAATTCGTTTAATGTACGGTTTTATTTAATTCTAATGTTTAACTGTTTACATTTTGTCTGGATCATTTGCATAACAATGGAAGTTAGGTGTTAGGAAGTTGTCTATTATGACTGCATTGAAGTTCTTCTATAGAGTGTATGGCTATACACATGCTAGAGACAGTGGGGAAGCAAAGAGCCTGGCTGGGTAGCTTGGGGGAAATCCCAAGTACTCAGAGCTAATAGGAGCAGATCTCCTCAGGGCTGCATGCTAAAGAGTGTCTCAAGACAGGGTGGTGGGGTGAGCAATTTTGGAGGGTCCCATGAAAATAGGGCCAAGAGAAACTGCATTCTTAACTTGGCTGTCCATGTGGCCTGTGTGTCCAGAGAGAGTCTGAGGTAGGAAGAATGGCACAGTGGTTGAGCATGGATAGGGTTGTGTGTGCTGGGCCTACAGCATATGGGAACAGAGTAGCAATAGTTTGGGGTCCCAGAAGTGGTGGTGGATGCCCTAAGGGTGAGAAAGAAAGGAAAGCTTTCCCAGAAGGCATGCCAACAAATGGTCCTAGGCGAGGCTTGTGGAAATCTAGATGGCCTAAAAAGAAGGGAGAACATGTCTTTCTTCCAGGAAGGTGGAGAGAGGCAGGATAGAGTTTGATTAACTGTATACAAGGAAGAAGTGAAGTGTGCAATGTAGAGAGGTCTGCTCTTGGTATTAATGAAGTCTGCACATGAGTTGGACAGTAAGGCTCACTATTATCTTTTCTCAAGCTTAATTATTGTAACAGAGATTGTTGGGCTTTATGGAGTTTTAAGCACATCTATTTCTCTTTTGTTTTATGAAGTAATTTAAAAACGGGCAAAAAAAGTATATCTATACTTTTTTTGAAGGATGAATTAATGAAGGACAGAAATGTATTACCACATAGGATGTCCATCATTTGATCAAGGCAGTTAGCTATATCCTACCTAAAACACCACTTGAATCTACAATGAGACTCATTCAGATTTGTTACTTGATGTGCCTGATATATTTGTTACAGAGAGAGGGGAGGGGGAGGGGAGAAAGAGAGGGAGGGAGTAAAGGAGGGAGGGAGAGAGGGAGGGAAAAACAGGTAAACAAGTAGAAGTTTTTAGAGAGGAAACACAAAAATCCCTGAAAGATTTACAGGAAAACAGAACTAAACAGGTGAACAAACTGAAAATGGAAATAGAAACAATAAAGAAAGCACAAAGGGAAATAACCCTGGATATAGGGATATAAGGAAGAGACAAGGAGTCATAGATATAAGCATCACCAACGTAATACAAGAGATAGAAGAGAGAATTTTAGGGGCAGAAGACACCATAGAAAACATCAACACAACTGTCAAAGATAATGTAAAACGCAAAATCTCCTAGCCCAAAATATCGAGGAAATCCAGGACACAATGAGAAGATCAAACCTAAGGATATTAGGGATAGACAAAAGTGAAGACTCCCAACTTAAAGGGACAGTAAATATATTCAACAATGATAGAAGAAAACTTCCCTAACCTAAAGAAAGAGATGCCCATAACCATACAAGAAGCCTACAGAACTCCAAATAGATTGGACCAAAAGAGAAATTCCTCCCATCACATAATAGTTAAAACACCAAATGCTCAAAACAAAGAAAGAATATTAAAAGCAGTAAGGGAAAAAGGTTAAGGGACATATAAAGGCAGACCTATAAGAATTACACCAAACTTCTCACCAGAGACTATGAAAACCATAAGATCCTGGACAGATGTCATGCAGACCCTAAGAGAACATAAATGCCAGTCAGGTTACTGTATTCAGCAAAACTCTTAATGTACGTAAATGGACAAACCAAGATACTCCATTACAAAACCAAATTTATGCATTATCTTTCTGCAAATCCATCCCTACAACGAATAATAGATGGAAAACACCAACACAAGAAGAGAAATAAGAATATAATTTCCTTGCAATGAAACCAAAAGAGAGACAAACATAATTCCACTTCTAACAAAGAAAATAAAAGGAAACATCAATCACTATTCCTTAATATCTCTCAACATCAATGGACTCAATTCCCCAATGAAAAGACAAAGACTAACAGATTGGATACGTAAAGAGGACCCAGCATTTTGCTGCTTGCAGGAAACACAGGTAAGAGACAAAGACAGAAACTACCTCAGAGTAAATGGCTGGAAAACAACTTTTCAAGCAAATGGCCTGAAGAAACAAGCTGGAGTTGCCATTCGAATATAAAATAAAATTGACTTTCACCCAAAAGTCATTAAAAAAGCTAAGGAAGGACACTTCATATTCAACAAAGGAAAAATCCACCAAGATGAACTCTCAATCTTAAATATCTATGCCCCAAATGCAAGGGCACCTACATTCATAAAAGAAACCTTAGTAAAGCTCAAAGCACACACACAGTAATAGTAGGAGATTTCAACACCCAACTCTCATCAATGGACAGATCATGGAAACAGAAATTAAACAGAGACGTAGAGAAACTAACTGAAGTTATGAAACAAATAGACTTAACAGACATTTATAAAACATTCCATCCTAAATCAAATGAATATACCTTCTTCTCAGCACCTCGTGGAACCTTCTCCAAAACTGATCATATAAGCAGTCACAAAACAGGCCTCAACAGATACAGGAGATAGAAATAATCCTATGCATCCTATCAGATCACCATGCACTAAGACTGGTCTTCAATAACAACAATAATGACAGAAAACCCACATATATATGGAAGTTGAGCAATGCTGTACTCAATGACAACTTGGTCAAGAAAGAAATAAAGAAAGGAATTAAAGACTTCTTAGATTTTAATGAAAATGAATATACAACATACCCAAACTTATGGGACACAATGAAAGCGGTACTAAGAGGAAAACTCATAACTCTGAGTGCCTGCAGAAAGAAACAGGAGAAAGCATATATTAGCAGCGTGACAGCACACCTAAGAGCTCTAGAACAAAAAGAAATAAATAAACCCAAGAGTAGGAGAAGGCAGGAAATAATCAAACTCAGAGCTGAAATCAACCAAGTAGAAACAAAAAGGAGTATGCAAAGAATCAACAAGATCAGGAGCTGGTTCTTTGAGAAAATCAGCAAGATAGATAAACCCTTAGCCAGACTAACCAGAGGATGCAGGGAGTGTATACAAATTAACAAAATCAGAAATGAAAAGGGAGACATAACAACAGAATCTGAAGAAATTTTAAAAATATCATCAGATCCTACTACAAAAGCCTATATTCAACAAAACTGGAAAATCTGGAGGAAATGGCCAATTTTCTAGACAGATACCAGGTACCAAAGTTAAATCAGGAACAGATAAACCATTTAAACAACCCCATAACTCCTAAAGAAATAGAAACAGTTTTTAAAAATCTCTCAACCAAAAAGAGCCCAGGTCCAGATGGGTTTAGTGCAGAATTCTATCAGACCTTCATAGAAGACCTCACACCAATACTCCCCAAACTATTCCACAAAATTGAAACCGATGGAGCGCTACCAAATTCCTTCTATGAAGCCACAATTACTCTTATACTGAAACCACACAAAGACCCAACAAAGAAAGAGAACTTCAGCCCAATTTCACTTATGAATATTGACACAAAAATATTCAATAAAATTATTGCAAACCAAATCTAAGAACACATCAAAACAATCGTTTCCATCATGATCAAGTAGGCTTCAACCAAGGGATGCAGGGATGGTTTAATATACAAAAATCCATCAATGTAATCCAGTATATAAACAAACTCAAAGTTAAGAACCACATGATCATTCATTAGATGCTAAGAAAGCATTTGACAAAATTCAACACCCCCTAATGATAAAAGTCCTGGATGATCAGGAATTCAAGGCCCATATCTAAACATAGTAAAAAGAATATACAGCAAACCAGTAGCTAACATCAAACTAAATGGAGAGAAACTTGAAGCAATCGCCCTAAATTCCAGAACTAGACAAGGCTGCCCACTCTCTCCCTACTTATTCAATATAATACTCCAAGTCCTAGCCAGAGCAATCAGACTGTGAAAGGTTAAAGGGATACAAATTGGAAAGGAAGAAATCAAAATATCACTATTTGCAGATGATATGATAGTATATTTAAGTGACCCCAAAAGTTCCACCAGAGAACTACTTAACCTGATAAACAACTTCAGCAAAGTGTTGGGGTATAAAATTAACTCAAACAAATCAGTAGCCTTCCTCTACTCAATGGATAAACAGGCTGAGAAAGAAATTAGGGAAATGACAATCTTCACAATTGTCCCATATAATATAAAATATCTTAGTGTGACTTTAACCAGGCAAGTGAAAGATCTGTATGACAAGAACTTCAAGTCTCTGAGGAAAGAAATTGAGGAAGATCTCAGAAGATTGAAAGATCTTCCATGCTTATGGATTGGCAGGATTAATATAGTAAAGACATTAATATAGTAAAGATGGCCATTTTGCCAAAAGCAATTTACAGACTGAATGCAATCCCCATCAAAATTCCTACTCAATTTTTTATAGAGATAGAAAGAGCAATTTGCAAATTCATTTGGAATAACAAAAACCCCAGGATAGTGAAAACTATAATCAACAATAAAAGAACTTCTGGGGGAATCACCATCCCTGACTTCAAGCAGTATTACAGAGCAATAGTCATAAAAACTGTATGGTATTGGTACAGAGACAGGCAGATAGATCAGTGGAACAGAATTGAAGACCCAGAAATGAACCCACACACCTATAGCCATTTGATCTTTGACAAAGGAGTTAAAACCATTCAATGGAAGAGAGATAGCATTTTCAACAAATGGTGCTGGTTCAACTGGAGGTCAGCAGGTAGAAGAATGCAAATCTATCCATTCTTATCATGTACAAAGCTTAAGTCCAAATGGGTCAAGGTCCGCCACATCAAACTAGATATACTCAAACTGATAGAAGAAAAAGTGGGGAAGAGTCTTGAACACATGGGCACTGGGGAAAATTTCCTGAACAAAACACGAATGTCTAATGCTCTAAGATCAAGAATTGACAAATGGGGCTTCATAAAAGTGCAAAGCTTCTGTAAGGTTAAAGACACTGTCATTAGGACAAAATGACAACCAACAGATTGGGAAAAGATCTTTACCAATTCTACATCTGATAGAGGGCTAATATCCAAAATATACAAAGAACTCGAGAAGTTAAATTCCAGAGAGCCAAATAAATAAATGGGGTATGGAGCCAAACAAAACATTCTCAGTTTAGGATTATTGAATGGCCAAAAAGCACCTAAAGAAATGTTCAACATCCTTAGTCATAAGGGAAATGCAAATCAAAATAACCCTGAGATTCCACCTCACACCAGTGAGAATGGCTAAGATCAAAAACTCAGGTGACAGCAGATGCTGGTGAGGATGTGGAGAAAGAGTAACACTCCTCCATTGTTGGTGGGATTGCAAGCTGGTACAACCATTCTGGAAATCAGTCTGGAGGTTTCTCAGAAAATTGGACATTCCACTACCTGAGGACCTCACTATACCTCTCCTGGGCATATATCCAAAAGATGCTCCAACATACAACAAAGGCATATGCTCCACTATGTTCATAGCAGCCTTATTCATAATAGCCTGACGCTGGAAAGAATCCAGATGCCCTTCAATAGAGGAATGGATTAAAAAATGTGGTACATCTTCACCATGGGTTACTCAGCTATCAAAAACAATGACTTCATGAAATTCATAGGCAAATGGAATGGACTAGAAAATATCATCCTGAGTGAGGTAACTCAATCACAGAAAAACACACTTGGTATTCACTCACTGATAAGTGGATATTAGCCAAAAAGCTCAAATTACCCAAGATGCAATCCACAGACCACAGGAAGCTCAAGAAGGATGACCAAAATGCGGATGCTCCCACTCCTTCTTAAAAGGGGAAAAATATCCGTAGGAGGGGATATGGAAGCAAAGTTTAGAGCAGTGACTCAAGGAACGGCCATTCATAGCTTGGCCCATAGGTGGTCCGTATATATAAAGCCACCAAAGATAGATAAGAATGATGAAGCTAAAATATGCATGCGGAAAGGGACCGGATATATATCTCTCCTGAGAGACACATCCAAAGCATGTCCAATACAGAGGTCAACGCTAGCAGCAAACCACTGAACTGAGAACAGGACCCCCTTGGGGGGAATTAGAGGTTGGATTGAAAGAGTTGAAGGAGCTTGTAACCCCATAAACAACAATACCAACCAACCAGAGCTTCCAGGGACTAAACCACTACCCAAAGACTATACATGGACTGACCCAGGGCTCCAACTGCATATGTAGCAGAGAATAGCCTTGTTGGGGCACCAGTGGAAGGGGAAGCCCTTGGTCCTGCCAAGGTTGGACCCCCAGTGCATGGGGATATGGGGAGGCAGTAAGGGGTATCTATGGAGGTAATACCCGTATGGGGGAGGGGGATGGGAGGGAATGGGGGCTTATGGACAGGAAACTGGGAAGGGGAATAACATTTGAAATGTAAGTAAAGAAATATATCTAATAAAAAATAAAAAAAATCAATCACAATAAGTCGGACTTCTGTAGGATCAGATGAGAGTTAAATGCCTTCAGGTATGCTCCCTTATACACCCTGAGGCCTGGATTCCCAGGTATAGGTAGGAATGATGAATATGAGAATAGGACAATGGCTCTTCAAACACAGTCTTAACTATTTATAGTAATTGACTTGTTCAGTAGACGTTCATTATGCTTTCAGTGAATGGTTGCTGCAGAGTATGTGTTGGTCATGCCCCATCCACAAGTGAAATTCTCCATGTACACCCCATGCCTCTATTTTCCTCATTATTTTATCCAGAAATTTATTTGTGCTTTCTTAGAGTTCAATCAGAAATTTAGTCCTTTTCTCTTTTAGTTCTTTCTAGATTTTATCCCTGCCTTCTTTAATTTCCTGACTTGTTCATTTATAATTTTTTTCCTTTGAAATTCTGTTTCTTCTGCTTCATGTAAGATGTTCTCAACAACAGTAGTTGCTATAAGTTTGGTGATCTTTGGAGGAGACACATTGCCTGGGTTTTTTATATTGTCTGTGTTTTCATGATTTATGATTAAAGGGAATCATACTTCTCAATTATGACCTGGAATTTCATCACCTAAACCCCTCGTTTTGTAGGACTGTTTGATCCATCTCCTCAGACCTTGACTAAACTGGCAAGTATCATAATATTAAAAGGGTTGTATTATATCAAATAGGGGATAAGATTGGGAAATTATGAGAAGAACAAAGAAGAAAATAGTACAAGGGCAAGGAAGAGAATGGAAAGGATTTGTGTTCGAAGATGTAAAGTCTCTTCTGGGCATCATCTAAACCTTCTGTCAGGCCTCCAAAGCTGTGCTGGTTAGCTTTTTATCATCTTGATGCAAACTAGAATCCATTGAGAAAGTGCTATCATGAGTTTGGCCTGTAGGCAAGAACGTGGAGAGTTTTCATTGTTAATAATTGATGTTAGTGGCTCCATCACAGTGTAGGTGGTGCCACTCCTAGGGAGGTGGCCCTTAATTGTTGGGAAAGTAATTGTCTCTTAAGTAGCATTTCTCCATGGTTGTGGATGAACTCTTTCTTCCAGGTCCAATGGAGTTCCTGTCCTGAAGTCCCTCAAAAATAGACTATAACTTGTAAACTGTATTTCCTTTTGATCATGGTATTTAGCACATAGAAAACAGCCATGAGTGATATTGTATTGTATAAGGCATAAGGTAGAAAGAATGTTGTTAAGGCAACATTCCTACGGGTAGATAAACAGACTTTGTAGATTATTACAATGCTGAGTTTTCCTACAGGTGCTGTTAATGTAACTATTTTACACAGAAGTTGGATATTACTCAGTGGCCCAGAAAGTACAGCATCCCATCAAAATACAAATAATAAGTCCGCAAAGTTGCCAACAATTTCCATTTTAGAACATGGCATTTTAATCCTTGAAGCATGAATAGGAACGGAATAATAATACTCAAACCTTTTTTTTATCAAATTTCACAAGTTATAATAGATATTCCAATTATTTTGTGTAAATTACATTACCAATTCTAAAAGTTGCATAAATTTTTACATTTCTGGAAGCAAAAGTGTTATAATTTGACTTGCAAATATTTTTAGCAAACAAAGCAAGCTTTGGAAGTTGACAAAAAATGGGTATAGCGTGTACACGAATGTAAAGAGTTACTTAACATCCTAGGGTAGTTAAATCTTCTGCAGAGCTGAAGGATTTGTGCATACAAGAAAATACCAATTTAGCTGCTATTGTTTGCAAACTCTGCAGCGTCACGCATAGTAGTATCTGTTCCTTTCCATTTGAATCGCTGCCAGCTTCAAATGCCTTCATCTATCTATCCTTCCTCCCTACCTTCAGTGGTTCCCTAGTTTTCAAACTCAGTCCTAACCCCACCTACTAAAATATTCCCTGACAGTGCCTGTAAGGTGACTTAGTGAATGAAGTGCTGGTGGGAGCCTTCCCACCCAAGTCCCATCCTCAAACCCATGTAGAGATAGAATCAGTGAGTGGAGCCCACAGAGTAGTCTTGTGACTTCCACACCCCACCCACATCATGCGGGTACACATAACAATAATGAGAAAACACACATTCACACCCACACTTCCCAGTCCACATGCTCCCTCCCCCAAACTAGATCACAATGACTAAACAGGCTATCAAATACTGTGTTTTCTGGGTTATTGTATTATTCATAATCCCCCTTTCATAGTTTCCGTACATGACGCTTGGCTGGATAGACTACTCTCTTGACACAGTCTTTGCTTTGGTCAATACCTTGCAGATCTCTCAACCTTATTATATGTTTCAGTGGTATTTTATTGTCTAGGCTGATTGACACCTTAGGTTTTCTGGTGGTAGCTTGAAGAAGGTATATTATGTCCTTACTATTCATCAGTAAACTAGGGGGCTTTAGCTTTGAGTGATCATCATGAACTGTGCCTGGATTTGTTAATTTTAGTTATTTTCCCCATCCTCTCAGAGAAATTCTCTTGCTTTATACCATTTTATATGTTTTGGGCTTTGTAGTAGTTGAGTTTGTTCTTTAAGGAAGCTAGTTATCTTAAGTAAGCTTACCCTGAACATTCCCTCTCTTTTCCCTCTCCTGTTCTCATCCTTCTTTAGTTCGTCCATTCCTCCCTCCCTTTCTTCCCTTTTCCTTCTCTTGGTATATTTTCTTCATTCTCTGTATTTGCTTTGATGGAAAGAAACTAGAGTAGCAACTTTATTTTTATGTGTGTATGTTTTCTACAATTAATTAATGTGTTCCATAATACTGTTGCTTCAGATTTTAATTTTGCTCAATCTTGAAACTGTTTTTAAATATTCTTTCATTTCTTTGCTTTTATTTATACACATACTTTCTTGTATTTTATTTTTTTACATATTAATTTCCCCTGTAGTGTGACTAAATTATCGCCATTCAGATACTTTGACTTCTGTTCATATAGAAAGTCCCAAGCTAGAACATTTTCACTATCACAGCACGGAAAATATTTATTTGCCAGAAATGAGACTTAGAATTTTAATCTTTACCCAGGCTAGCCATGTGTGATATGATGGGATCTCTGGGTGCTGAGCAGATCCAGCTATAGTTTTTAGTCACCTCCACCTATTAGGATGGATTAAGAATTATCTGCTAGATTATAGCATTGTTTGGCTATGGTACCTGGTTGGTTAGTTGTACAGAGTGAAGTTTCAATTCAAGAACTAGTCAACTTAGCCAGGAGGCGGTATCGCCCAGAAGGTGGTGTCACACACCATTAATGCTCACACTAGGGAGGCAGAATCAGGTGAATCTCTGTGAGTTCAACGCTAGCCTGGTGCATTACAGCTAGTTCTAGAACATCTGAGGCTACACAAAGAAACCCTATCTTGAAAAAAAAGTTAGAGGAGAAAAGAGCGGGTCAACTAAAGGTGGTTTTATCAAATACAATCCAACAGTGATAGAGGAGCATTTTTACTTGTTGTGACTTACTTGATACCAATAATCTCACTTGTTATTTTATGATAAAGTGCTGTGAATCTTCCTTTTATTCTTTTCTGTCATGGCAGATGTCAGTTTGTGTTTCTTCTCCTTTGGACAGCACTTCAAGTATGAGAGATGAAACAAAGCTAAGACAAGATAGGTTGAACCCCTTACATCATGGATCCCTCTAAAATATAAGGTTTCCCCATTATTCCCGTTTAGTTTATTGTCTACTCACAGTGACCCTATGCATGCCTAAATGCCTTAATTATCCAGTTTCCTTTATCCCGTCCTTACTCCCTGTGTCTTTCTCCATTTTCCAAGCTGCTACAAGAATAGAAGTATAGGGAGATCACTTTAACTGGCTCATTCAAAGCCTGGTCCTGTTAGTAAACAGTCATCAGTACACTGTTGACACAATGAGTGCTTCTACAATGTTAAGGATTCTTAGAAGGCAAAAGAGCTGCTTTATTCTAGAATCTTCTGTAGGTCCGTTGTGACTTCTTGTGGGTATTTATTACCTTCAGTAGCACCTCCTTTTCACCTTGGCTGGTGTTGATAATGACTTATTTGCTTTTGAAAAAAGAATATGTGGCCATGCGTGAACACAGAGAGGAAAGTGAAAATTATGTGATACAGTATCCCTTACACTGCCCTCTTTACTCAAAAGCCTAGCCACTGAATTTTATTTATTATCCAGAAACTTATCTAAAGGAGCATTTGTGTTTAAAATTTTTACTCAAAATCCCTATTAGGCAAGCCCCTAGAATTTATGGCATGTTGAATAAAGTGATTCTTCTCGTTAATTTTCTTTTATACTGGTGTTCCAGCTTTTCATATAAACTACATTTTCATATTCAAGGCTTATTGTGTAACTCTGAGTCCAGACTGACCATACGCCTCATTGTTTTGTCAATTTGGTTATAGTCTTCTATTTTTGCCTTAACAGGTCTATACTTTTTCTGTTTGCAGCTTTCATATGCTGATTGCAGACTGCGCTCGATGTTCTCATTGTATTGTAAAGGTTTATCCATTATTCACTGAAATAATAGAAATTAAAATGTTGTATAGAGACAGGCGGTGAGGCTTTATTTAATTAAACAAAAATAATGATCTAGAAAATGCAGTGAAAAGCTGTGATGGGGGAAGGGCTTGCTGCTGAAAGTCCTTACCGATAAGAGAAAAGGAAAGGATTCATTCAAGAAGAAAAAAGTAAGCAAAATTAAGCCCAGAATGTATATTTGGAATATTTATGACTAAAACGAGTGGAAGCAGGCCTTTTTCGTCGTGAGATTCTGAAGAAATGCCAAGGTTTGCATTCCTCAACTCTTGCCCTGGGGTAGGTGCACAGGCTCTTGTGATGAGCAGGGGCTCTCCCATAGCCGGCGAGCATCAGCTTTGGCTAGAGTCAGGGCCTGAACTGTTCTGTAGTTAGCTCCACTTGGACTTTCAGCTAGCGTCATTAAGGGATGTGGGGATGGAGTGGAGCGGATGCCTAGGTGGTAAACAGTCTCCGACTGGGAAGCAAAATTAATAGGGCTGTGGACTCTGCTGTCTGTCTTGTCCCGTACCTTTCCCAGGATTTAAGGTGGTTTGACAGAACTTCTTTTTTCCTTGGGGCGCACTGTTTACATTTTCTACTGATTCCTGTAGTACTTGTTCTTGTGGGAGAAGAAATGGCTAGGAAATATCCAAAGAATAATCTGAACAGTAGAAGGATTCTCTGATTTCTCTCTCAGCAGTAGTTTTCCGTCCGAGTGGCTCCTAGGTAGTGAATGTATCAAGCAAGGTTGATGCCAGCTGGGCGCAAATTGCCTTTATCTCTTGTTGTCTGCTCTGTACCGTTACCTGCCTAGAGCAAAACAGGGCCCCTCCAGTAGAGTAGTCTCTTTAACCAAATATCAAACAAATTAACCTTTTGGTGTGTTCCTAGGGTCCTCTCAAGTGAAGGAACACTCCTGTGACATCACTGGTGGCAAAGGTTAGTCTAAAAGTAAAATGAAATCATCGGGCCAGCCAGGCCCTGCGGGAAAATCAAGGCTTGTAATTAGATTGAGGGCTCCTAGGAAACAGAGCCCTGTTGCAGGCAGAGCACTGGCAGAAGCTAATTGGAGTAAGCTTTTGCATCAGCGCTCCTGCTCCCCATCACTTACAGCCTTGAAAACAGCTGTAATGATGTATGACGATTGAGTCACTCCCTAATTTTAGCAATGCAGGCTAAACATGAATTACAAGATGAACATGTGCTTGACGTTGCCCTATCTCTCACTTGAGAGAACAGGAAGACTCCAGGTCTGGACTGGCTCACACAGCGGGTGTTTTTCTGAGAGTGGCAGAGCTAGGAGAAGATCATACGAGCAGGCTCAGAGAGCCTCGCCCAAGGATCAACCAGTTTCCCTCTGTTATACACAATGATATTTCTTGTTTACTTGTCTGGTTAGGTGTCTTCCTGCCTCTCTTGCCAACTGGCTTTTGTTTTTTGTTTTTGCTTTTGTTTTTAGTTCTCCTTCTTCAGAGTCCGACCCAGCCTAGCAATTGTTTTAAATGATTTCTGTGGTCAGTTAGGGAGAAAGAAATCTGATTATCAGGCAAATAAGCCGAGCTTACCATCCGTCTGGCTATAGTGACTCAAGCCAGAAACAAACTGACTTGGGAGGCAGGAGAAAGTGAGCAGGAACAGACCCTATCTTGTTATTTGCTTGTCTGAGCTTCTTGCCAAGCCATCACACCACCTTCCACTTCTATAGCACTCCTCTCGTGCTTCCCAGGATATACCAACCTGGTGAGTTTGTTTCTGGATAGCTTTCAGGTTTTAAGGAGTTGTCCATCCTTAGGTGATGGACTAATTATAACCAAGATACGTAAACACCCAGGACATACTTACTACTCTTGAGACAGCCACCATGCTCGGATTCTCTAAACCTCCCATTGCTTGTTCGCAGAATGAAAATTCCGAGACACATGATTGGCACTCATAAACACAAAGTTTTATTTTGGGCAAATAGGAAATAGTGGTGAAGGTGTGACATGAGCTATTTCTTTGGAGATTGTATTATTCAAAAAAAAAACCAGCTTAGATTTATGGACTTTACTGTGCACAAGGATGATACTTAAGCATGTTAAATGATGACATTATTTAAAACTCATGCTAATGCATGCTGTGCTCTTTGTGCAGGTGGGAAAACGGAGGCGTTTGCCTGTCTTTGCAAAGGCACAAATGAAACGGTTTCATGAAGGAATCACAAATGACAGGCCTAAGAAGAGTAACGCCTCAGAAGCCTATGCAGATCACAAGCCCTTGTTTTCAACAGTCCATGTAGCTCTCCCTAAGCAGAGTGTCTCCTCGTGCTCGCATTAAGTCTGTTTAGTTCTTATG
The DNA here is from genome assembly GCF_021556685.1 of Rattus norvegicus. Lineage (NCBI taxonomy): Eukaryota > Metazoa > Chordata > Mammalia > Rodentia > Muridae > Rattus > Rattus norvegicus. The sequence goes on along the minus strand of NC_141534.1, from coordinate 12,760,442 downwards.
TATGGATGGCTTTTACTTTTCGCACTAGCTAATCTCTGGTCCTATTTCAAGCCAGAATCTGGGTATTCTTTACCATCTGCCTCTATGGGATGCACTTGCCAAGTCCCTTAATTTGGTATAATTGGCAAGTTTTCAGTGTACATAATTTATATTTAAAAAAAAAAGCTACCCTGAAAAAAAAAGATTAATTAAACCGTTTCTTCTGGGTCCCTAAAAGTGCAGTGTTTTCCAATAATATGACTTTAGGGCCTTGAGGTCTTCTGTGTGTGTGTGCTATCACAGCTGAGCACATTAAAAATGTATGTTGGGTTGGTCCCTGGTGCCTCTGAGCTGGTCAGAAAGATGTCACTGGCACCTGGGTAACATCACAAATACTCACTGAATTAAGCAGCTTGCATTTGCATCCAAGGCTTTTGTTCCAGGCTTTCCAGACATTTGAAAACACTAGACTGCAGTGTAATTTATGGATACCTCTGTGTTGGCAATTCTGTCACCGATATGATAGGAAACACTGGAAAAAATACACCCAGATGTACAGAATTCTAAATAGAGGAAGTGAGAGACCACAAACTGACTCAGACAAGCAACACATGTGGCTAGGGAATAGGCGATTGACGGTTTCTTTCCTCTTTTAAGCCTTCCATTAAGCTCATGGTCCTAACGGCATACCGTAGGTGTGTGGAGGTAACCTCACCCTTCTCCAGTCCTAGCTAATGCCACTGCGGGAGCATATCTCTCAGACCGTGGCTATCAGAAGCCAATGCACCTAGTCCTCCTGGTGAAGAGAGAAATAACCTTTTCTAGAGCGCTTCTGTGATTTGTCAGCGTGCAGGTGTGAACAGATAGATGGGCAGAGAAATGAACATCAAGTCGCCATGTATTTTTCCCTGTTTCTCTGAAAGGCTCATCTTCGCATCCTTTGCATCCTGTTGCTCTCTCTTCCCTTCCGATTCTCAGCCCAAATAGTAGCACGTGTGTGCTACCCATTTTAACCCCTGGTTGATGACGTCTTATTCTGTGCTTCAGAAAATACAAACGATTCAGAACACGCGGGCAGTTGCCTTTCCTTGTCCTCTGGAACCAAGACCACCCAAGGATTAATTAGTTACCTATTCGTCAGTGCACCTCACAGCTTACTACTAACTAAACATCTCAGACTCGGAAAAATGACAGGCCAATGGGTTCCCCATCCCCCTGCAAAGAGTATCAGCCACGTAGGGCCAAAGATTTATGTCTTTGTTGGAAGATAGTCCACTCTCTATTTACCCAACGGTCTTAGTTTATGGTTGTTCATGTGTGGAGATGCTCTTGATCTGGTCTAGACACTCCGCTTATCCATTAATGTATTCTATTAGTAGGAGTCATGGTTTTGAATCGTTGTTGGGTACAGCAATATCAGCAGTCTTGGATGGCTTGTCCTATTTTTACCACTAAGACAAGATGGGATGACTCTGAGCGCTTAATCTTGCCTTCTAAGGCCAATGCCTGAGTCACTCAATAAGACTGTGTTGTAAGGCATGCAACTGTATAGTTGGATTTTGACATAGCTGGTCCTTTCAACATTACTCCAGGTCAGTACAAGGACAAAGCAGCTTCTATTTTCAAGGGACACAGACATGGGGGAAGTGATGCCTAGGAAGTTTTCTTTATGGTGGACTGGACTCTATGAACTGCCCTTAGTCTTCATCCCTTTGTATTGACTTAATTCGCTCTATGGTGTCATTGGGTCAAGACACATCATTTAGTTCTTGATAGCCATCTAAAGCACAGCACTTTGCAAAGTAAATAAAGTTTGGAGTGCTATTTTTATTTTAATTGTTTTGTTTGCATTTTAGTATTTTATCTCATTTTCACAGTTGACACAGAGCATGGGTAAAGTCTTTCCTCTTTCTTTCTCTGGAGAATACTTTGACCTTTTGGGAATGGTATAACACTGAATATATTTGAAAAAGAAATCAAAAGGAGCAGTTTGATGGCCAACCTGAGTTTATCAGCCTCTAAAATCAAATATTCAACTGAACTGTCATTAAATATACAATTTCAAGGTACTTGTTCTGAATTATAGCTCTGTATGTTTAAATTATTATCAAGATATATATATATATGTATATATATATACACACATTATGAAATCTAATGGCAATTTATATACATTACCTTCATGTCATTTTCTTTCTCCTCAAGAGCTACCTCAAAAAATTCATTTGCTATGAACGTGCTGTTGTGGATGCATATTTTCTATTTGCACTGTGTTTGGAGATCTACTCTGGAGACTTCTGAAGAGGGCTAAGGACCAGGATGGTGCTGCCAGGAACTCATTTGTAAAGCATATCATGTAGCAAAGAATTAAGGAAGTTTCCAGAATGTACTTTATCAAAATCAAGAGGTCTTTCCATAATTAAAAATATGATGTTGCTAGATTGATTAAGGTTAGTTTATATCTACTCTCCGGTTGACATGGGAAAATCCATAGAAGGCTACAGATATTGACTTTTAGCTTAGGTTGTAATTAGACCAGGGGAGCTATATACACTTTTGAATTTGTAGATCAAAAATGCCTACATCCCAACTATTCAGCTCTACCATTTTCAGTGAGAAACCTCTGTTGGCAACACAAAACAAATAGATGTGGCCACATCTCAGTCAATATTAGTCTAGTTTCAAACACAGGGGGTGGGCTGGATTTTGCAAATTGTCTGCTGTTTGCTTCTGCTCTACTCTTGTGATACACATTTTCTTCAGAAGTACACAAATTAGAGACTTACTCTTCTTGTATTCCATGATGGGAAAAAAATAAACCCAACAGCTATACCTCTGAGTCCTTTCACTGAAGAAACTAAGTAACATTTTAAGAAAAAATGCAAAATGCTTCAGAGACATCATCAAAATAAATACTGTGTATAGTCAAGCCTTTCAATATAGAAGGTGAATTATGATTCAGATATAAAGGGGAATAACATAGTGTTGCAAAATCCTTTACCAAAGAGTACTGGTAAATGAAGTATAGAAACTGACCTCCTGCCAGTTCCAGGGCTAGTCCATAACTTTCCATCCCATTTACCTGGGAAGATGTCCCTGCATTTACTCACTGTAGGACATTGAAACTTAGCACTACTCTCACAAGTGAAACTCAGTACTGAGCACTTTAATAATTAAGGACACTGGAGATGTCCTTTGTGTCACGGATGTTTAATGCATGAATTTGAGTGTACATTTCATGCCTGCTTCATTACAGACAATTAACCAAACAAATGAAAAAATACAACACAAACAAACTGGTTCCAAAGCTTCTGTTGCGGTCCCAGAAAATGGAGAGGATGGAAATCTCCCAATGATATGCTCCAAAAATATGGTAGTTTGGACAGATGAAATAAAAATCTTCCCTATATTGAATTCTATTATTTGTAGTCATCTAATTAATTAATTAATTAACTGACGTGTGGTTGCCAATTGACAGGACAGTTTCAGACAGATAGTAGAGCTTCTAGCCATACCCCAACTCTAGGACCAACAGCATAGGAGACGATGAATTATAACTAATTCAAATGGCCTTGCCATTATTTTTAATTACAACTCTTACTGTCCACTCTGAAGTTAAAGCTAAGAACTTGGACCAAATCCCACCACATGGTCACTGTTGGCTGTGCGAAATTTCCAAAAGCTGCCAATTTTGTTCAAGAAATGAGATTGGATTTTACGCAGAAGATTTATGAGCAATCTTTCCTGCCACTTATTGACTGCTATTGGATTATGTCCTGAGTACTTTCCATGTGTGATTGTTAAAGAATTCTAGAATATATAAACTGTATCACTAAAGAGATATGACTGAGTAAGATCATATTGACTGGGACCGTGTTCCACAGGCAGGATGTGGTGAATGGATCTGATTTCAAGTTAAGGCCTGGTCACTGCTGAGGTCCATTTTACCACTCCCTGGCATTCTTTGGCACCAGGAAGAATTCAGGTGTATTTAAATATTTCTTTGAGGGGGTGCATAGTGAAAAGTATCACTTGCATGAGACTTTTATCATTAGAGTCTCTGATTCAGGTTATACCTTTCCCCAGTATTTCAGAAGACAACCCCTAGGTCTCTTTAAAGATAAATTTATGTGAACTGTGCAATATTCCCATCTTTCTCCAATTAGCTTGAGATAGTCACTCTGGTTACATGACTAAATGTAAATCTAAGTGGAGAAAATAAAAACAGAAAAGGTTTGGTTTGGACCGAGCGTGTATACAAAGGCAACTTCCATGAAAATGTGCAGGGATGATTTTAGGTCCTCTGATGCAGGTCTCCCGAGTGGCTTAAGTCATTGGCACTTGTCCTGTAAGACTCTGTTTTAAGTCCATTTTATTTAGACGTAGAATCTTCTTGTCACCTTTACAATGACAGACAAGAAGAGTTTAGGAATGGCTGCACGTAGACATAGTTTCAGGAAGAAGAGCTCAAAGGAAGTTTCCAGAAACCAATAATTCTTAGAGTAAGCATAGCAATGCGTCTTCATTGCCATGAAAATGGTGTGGACATGGAAAGCCCCAAGTACTGCTTCTGCTGGTCTCTCTAGAGGAGTTTATGCAGCAGGTTCAGAAATGCGCAAATTCTCCTTTATGCACTGTCTGTTGTTCTATGCCTTGCATCTTTAATTAACATTCACAGGAAACAATAGTAACTCGATCAACCCCTGGTCCATCTTTCACTGCATAGTGATCACATGAAATCCCACACGTAGAGGTGAAAGAGTCTTCTATCAATCTGAATTAGGCAAAAATTCCGTAGTTTAACCAGGTAACATTTTCATGGATGTAAACAAATATATTACAGATAATGAGTTGAAGGAATTGGTATGAAATTGGATTTAAAGCCTTAATTTAAACAAAATATGCTCCCTAGTTTATATCCAATCAATACGCATGGCATATAAAATTTTATAAAATATGATACAGTACACTGCTTCCTCCACATCCTAGTCAGTATTTTTATAAGTGTGGCATATTACTGGATGATAAATATAATTAAGCAGAGCAAAGGCATGTGAATTAAAGCCATGAAGATTGTTTTTTCCTTATGGAATTACAGGCTTGCCAGTGAGCTTGTAGCCATTAATACTATGCTAACAGAGCAATGTATTAGCCCCCAAGAGATAGATTCTTATTATCAGATATGGATTTTGTGGGCTTTAAATTATGAAGAAAAAAATGTTGTATTTGTCTTTGAAAGCAAGGGGAGAGAAAGGTAAACAAACAATTAATGTTAACTTCCGATATGAGGGTGTTTGGCTTCGTACACAGTTTGCTCTATAGTCAAAGCTACTCTCCACATTGCATGCACAATTTCATGCAAATTGGACCTAATTTACTTCATGCTTTGCCTCTTCAATTAAATAAAATGAGAGGATGATTTTTACTTTAGAAGAGTGAGAATTCAATGTGGTTAGAATGTTTTACCTCTAAATTTTCTGTAAGTAGCTTACGTACCCAAATGTTTATTGGAAATAATTAATTTAGCCAGGGTGTTCGGAGCATAGCATGGCAGGGGATGCGAGGGTGCTTCCCTTGAGGAGCCGATGTTCTCACAGCAATCAACAGTGTGGGAACACGGTGAACACTGCTTTGGGAGCTCTCTTCTCGGAATACCTTTTTAAGTCCATTTCTTTTTCCTTCCCTCTGTTCCAATTTACCAGTCTTCAGAAACTGATTTATTGATTAATACATGGACGCCAAAACCTCTGATGATGAGGGAGATCCGTTTCTTACAGCCTAAGCAAGAAGCTATCACAAACTGAGTGGCTTAAAACAATACACCTTTGTTATTTCTCTGTATCCGAAGCTAGGTGAAGTCAAGGAATCGACAGCAGTTTCTTTTGAAATAAGAAAAGGTGATTCCATTCTACTCCTTCCAATGGTTTGTAAGGACTTTGGTGCTTCTTGCGTTTCAAATTCAGTGTTTTGTTTTTTTTTTTTTTTTAATCTAGTTTCTCATACATCTTCCTTCCTTCTTCCCTTCCTTCCCTCCTCCTCCTCCTCTTTCTTTCTTTCTCTCTTTCTTTCTCTCCCTCTTTCTTTCTTTCTTTCTTTCTTTCTTTCTTTCTTTCTTTCTTTCTTTCTTTCTTTCTTTTGAGGTAGTTTCTTCTGTACAATAAACTGGCCTCAATTTCTCTGACCATTCCCCCCTCCCATAGCCTCCTGAGTCTCTGTATTCTGTCTCCACGATGTTCTGTCCTTTTGCACCTGTGTCCAAGTCTGTGCTTTCAACTAAGGACATCATGCACAGTAGATCAAGTGCTGTCTCTATTCTACTATGGCCTTGGCAAAATATCAGCAACAACCTGGTATTAGGCCTTTTGAGCCACTGAGACCAAAATCTATGAGGGAAACAATGTAAAGGTTACAAGGCTTATTTTGGCTCGTGTTTCAGTGTTTTGTAGCAGGGGCTCTCTAAACCTCTGATTCATAGCAGCTGCTCTTGCAGAAGCAGAAGCAGAAGCATTGGTGTGGTAGAAGGCGATGGAAAAGAGGTTGGAGAACAATCTGTGAAGACCTAAGCCTACTAACTTACTTCTGCCAGCCAAGCCCTAGCTCCTAAAGTTCTACAGCTATCCAAATATCCTGATGAGCTGGACTGAACACCCACAGCCTAGCCTGGGAGAGCTATTTCATATGTAAGCTATGGGACGACAAACAACAGCAGCCACAACGACAGCTTCCTTGACCCTCTGTCTTTCCAAACGTCGCACTGCAATGCACGGGAAGTTTACTTTCCAGTATGTTTTGAGGGGGTTGGGATATGACTTATCACATGGCAAGATATTTATGTTCTTGTGCAATTCTCCCTATTTAGTTCCTTCATTCTGCACTTATTGGAAAATAGGATTTCTGAGTATTGAATTCCTTGACTAGAGCATGCACTTCATACATGTTTCTTAATTCCAAAAGAGATGTAAATAGGAAGCAGCATTCCAATATTTCTAGGAAGGAAATTGAAGTTTAGAGACAAGATAAAAAATATTTTTTCGAGACTTACTTGCCTGGTCTGGGGATGTAGCACAGAAGTAGAGTTGTTACCTGGTTATCTGGAATGTGCAAAGCCCTGGTTCGAACCCTAGTAATGGCCTCAAAACTAAAAATACTTGTTCTCTAAGTCTTAGCTCTCATCCTTCCACATTAAAGAGGCCATCTTGAAAACGCAAACAAAAATTGGAATTCCATTGTTTCCTTATTCAATCATCTGGTTATTGTTCAGATTTTGATCTATACCATAAACTTCACAATATTTGGCCCAAGGTATTTGCATCCCTGGGCACATAGGCACTTGATAATATTGATATAACACATGTTGTAACAAGTCATATTCTGATTAAAGATTGCTGTGAAAAATTTCCATCCAAAGCCCACTCCTACTGCACTCCTGGTTATTGACAAATATTCATTAGTCTCCTGTAGTTTAACTTTATTTTGCATTCAAGATATGATGATGACTAAGACCCATCCTTGTCCTCAAGGAGTTTAAAGTTTAGTGGAGAAAGAACAAGTAGGCAGAAGACTGATTTCCTGAGAAGAAAGGTGGTTAGAGGTTGTGTTTTCATCACACCAAAAGGCAGGAGACAAAATGGAGTCACTGGCAGACTTAAGAAGAGGTCCATTGGGGCACAGCCATAGAGATAGAAACTGGAACAAAGGAACAAGTCACTTTGAGATAGCTTTCCTACCTTATATGAGGCTTTTCTCACAGAACTCCTGTGTGAACCACAGCCTCTCCTAGTCACTTCAGTGCATCCCACTCATTTCTGACTCAGCTCACATAAAGCAGGTTTTTTTCTAGATTCTAAAGTTTTGCAAGTATCGAAAGGCTCTCTTTAGGGGTCATAAGTTCCTAGTCCTTCAGGGATAGTCAACTGTCATATGTGAATGTCTGTTTCAAGCCTATCTAAAAACAGTGTGCCTTCCTTTTTTGATGCTATGACACACACAGGAAAGGATGATACCTTTATGATACACTGAAGTAACAGCTAGGAGTCATCTGTCTCAGGGCTGACTAGACAGTAGCCCACGTCTTCACTAAACGCTTTTTTGTGTGTCATGTCTTTTGGTGTGCACCTGTGTGTGTAGGGTGCAGTCATCTATGTTAGAATATGTATGTAAGTCAAAGGTTGGCATGGGATTGTCCTCTTCAATCATACTCTTATTTATTTATTTATTTATTTATTTATTTATTTATTTATTTATTTATTTATTTATTTGCTACAGCGTATACCAGTGAGTGCCTAGAATGTTCCTGTCTCTATGCATTCACTACAAAGATTAAAGATGTGTATTGCTGTGCCTGGCTTTTTACACTGGTTTCAGGGATTTGAACTCACATCCTCATGCTTGCCTAAGCATACAGTTTACCATCTAGTCAATCTCCCTAACCTTACTTCCCTTATGCATTGATGATGTATGTAAAACATTCTAAAATGAAGAATTACATCTTTCTGGAGAATTATCTATGGGAGAAAAGTGACATGTTCTTTAATCCTTCAAAGACAAGGTTCAAAAGTACATCATTAAAAAATTTCATTTATTACATTTATTTGTTTGTCTCTCTGTGTGTGTACTCCAGGTCTTATTGAGGTCAAAGGACAAATTGAGGCAGTCTGTTATATACGTCCCCCAGATGGGTTCTTGGTATCAAACCCAGGCCATCAATCACCAAACACTCCTATCACCAAACACTCGTACCCATGTAAAATCTCATGGACCAGAGAATGAGTCATTTTAATACTTTAATCTTTAGCTTAAATATCATAAGTCAGCGAGACACCAGATTTCTCTTTAGAAATAGTTCTATGTACATCAACAACAACATCAACAACAAAACAATTTTGTACTAAAGGCTTTGGAAGTGTAAATAATCCCCTTTGATTTTATTATAATAATGTTTTTCACCATCCTCATGGGTTGTTTGTTGCCTCTTAGGGAGAAATATGTCATGCTTGCATGCAGCTTTGGTTGATGTAACTTTTGAGGTGTTACTGGCAGCCATTAAGTAGAGCTCTAGTAGTCTATTAAAGATTCTTCCAGGTGCAGAGTGTCCATAACAACAAATACTTAACCTTTCGGTTCCTTGGTGGCAAGACGTAAAGACACTAGACAGTAGAAATACATAGGGATATCATAGAAAATAAACCTACAGATTAGTAAGGCTAAATTATAAATATTAATATTAGGCACTTAATTAAGCAGAAGAAAGCTAATGATGTTTTTATGCAGAGATGTGACAGAATCAGAATAGGTCCCTTAGAAGCTCAAGCTGGTACCTGAATGAAGGCCCTTCTGAAACAGGATTAGAACAGGCTGTTTGAAAACCACATGAAAGGTTTAGATAAGATAATGAGGTCTTACACAGATTTATGCTTCTTCGGTATTACTGAGTTCTGAGAGACTGGCAACAACAGGAGGCATTTGTTTTTGTCTTGAAAGTTTGAAGGTTAAATTCTTCTGTCTCTTTGATTCAGCTCACATGCATCTTGGAGAAAAATATCACAAGTCTTGACTTTTTGTCCATAAATGCCTGGAATGCCCCTGAGGTTTCCTCAGCATTTCGTATCACTTGTTTTCGTCAGTGAGTGGAGCATTTAAAAACATGACTCGCAATGACTAACTGTAGCTTTAGTAAAGGAATTTGTTATTGCACCATATTTGGGAGTGGGATGAGTAGAGGGAAGGAGAGGGAGGGAAAGTGAGCCGCCAGAGAGGGGGAGGAGAACGGAGAGGGGCAGAGAGAAAAACATAACAAGCCACAGCAGTTTCTGAATTTCTCTTGTTTCTTTGTTTTTGGAATGCTTGCATGGTGGAGATGTGTGAAAAATGGATCATTGGAATCTCTAAGTTGGAAGGTTATCTAGTCTAGCCTCCTCCCATGCTTTGATTCGTGAGCAAAATCAAAACATTAAATGGAATGGCTGATGACTTTTGTCTTTAAGATCTCCAGTGTTTGGACAGATGCCTGCTTAGTCAGTCTGGGCTCACTCATGCAATGGGTTCTAATATTTAAAGACACTGGCCATTAGACAAAAGCTTACTTAAAGGTCACCTTTACCTTCATTAAGGTATAGCAAATGTGTCAGGGATAAACACCAGTGTGCGAGGTAACGAGACCGTCTAGGTTTTGTTTCAATGTTTACTGGGAATTTCTGAAACCTCAGTAGGGGAAAAACCCTACTTGGCTGTGTTTCAGAGCTGGCTTCCTCTAGCCTGTGAAGAGCCAATTACTACGGTAAACAGAGTCATTTTGCACATCAGCAGCTTTCCTGTCATCACCCTGATGCCAGCTTTGGGCATACAGACCTTTGTGTAGCATAGCATGTTCTAGTCCTCAGTGGTCAAGCCAGACCCAGCTTTCTCAGAACACAAACATGGAGAGAAAGGCTGAGCTCTGTAGAAACCAGTGTGATTCAGGATTTTAAGGCAAATTTAGTTCAAATTTAAGCTGTAGTGTTTTCTAGGTAATGTGTATTTTAAATTACCCAGGCAAGTAAATCATGAAGTCAAGAGCATGTAAGATCTTTACCTGTTCTGGAAGGAACATGTCTATGTTAAAGACATAGAAGCTGTAAAAATAAATAAATAAAAGAGTTAGATTAAAGCAAAAGAGAGAGTGTCATCATAGACAGGATGGTAGGGGATGGTCCAAACTAAGGTCTTCAGAGGAATCTCCAGAAACAAGGAAACTGACTGTTATATTTTCTCGTGGGGTGATTGTTTCACATTACATGACTTGTCTAGGATAGTCTACAAGCCTTGGGGCAGGGATCATACCCTGTAGTACCAGAAACTAGAGTATTCTAACACCACAGTTTCTGAACTCTGTCAGAGAGAGAAGGAAGGAGGGAGAAAGAGGTTGAAGAAGGAGAGGGAGAGGGAGAAGGTGTTGTTGTAAAAATATAAAAAATAAAAAAAAGTAAGTTGTCTTTTATTCCCCTAGGCCAGGCACTGCAGTGCCCCAAGATATCTGCTAGATATCTTGGCGGAAACACATCCCAGCTCCACGGTGGCCAACTGCCTCCTGCTGCCACACATTTTCTTACACTCAAAACACCCATAAAAGAACACACAACACAATAATCTTTGACCGAATTGTAAGATATAATTGGCCACCTAAACATACAAAGCTCAGTACCATCCATCCCTTAAGAACATTAATAGCAATACACAGAGCGGAATCTTAACATCACCTGCCATGGCTTCTCTCCCTCCTCTCTCTTGCTTCTTTCTGTTCCAGTCTCCTCCTCTGCCTTCAAACTTCTCTCCCACCCATCCTTCCTTCTCCTCCAATGACAGGCCTCCTTCTATCCTGTACCTGCCCCTCACCTCTATTTTACAAATTCAATGGGGAGAAGATTCTGGTGAAGTCACCTGAGTATGTGCCTGTCTTTGGGGCAGTGGAATTAGCATCAAAATACAGATAACTCCAGGGCAAACCACAACAAGAAGGGGAGGGGAAAGAGGGATGGAGAGAAAGAGAGAGTAAGCACTCAGTTTTCTGAACACATCTTCTTCCTTTCTTGCTCTTAACACCACTCAATTTCTCCTATCAACTCTAGCTGTGAATAGCTTAACTTTTATTTTACAGTGTTAGTGGAGAAGAGGTGCTTTCTGTAATCTTATGTTGACATTTCCAGCTTGTAGCTTAAGTCCAGAAGTTTCCTTCTCCTTCCTATTCTAATTTACTTTCTGTTCCTATGACAAACATCCTGACCAAATGCAACTTAGGGAAGGAAAAAAATGTCTTATAGTTCCAGGTCATGGGCTAACATGTAAAGAAGTCACAACCAGAGCTTCCAGGGACTAAGCCACTACCTAAATACTATACATGGACTGACCCTGGACTCTGACCCCATAGGTAGCAATGAATATCCTAGTAAGAGCACCAGTGGAAGGGGAAGCCCTGGGTCCTGCTAAGACTGAACCCCCAGTGAACTAGACTATGGGGGGAGGGCGGCAATGGGGGGAGGGTTGGGAGGGGGACACCCATAAGGAAGGGGAGGGGGGAGGGGGATGTTTGCCCGGAAACCGGGAAAGGGAATAACACTTGAAATGTATATAAGAAATACTCAAGTTAATAAAAAAAAATAAAAAAAAATAATAAAAAAAAGAAGCTGTAACACTTTGAAGAGAACAGTTGCCTGGTAAAACCAATGCAATTCTCAATAAATGGGGTCCAAGACAAGAAATTGCTCTGGAGCGCTCGTAGGAAAGAGGAGTAGAAATCCTTGTTACTAGGAGACAGATAATTTCTTCCTTTCTCTTTAATCAAAAAGCATTTATTCCATAGGAAACCCCACTAGGTAAAAGCAGGAATTTCTGCCACCATGTCTGAAAAAGACAGCAGAATATAAAATAAAGACAGCAACATAACCAAAGATATTTTACAGAAGAAAAAGTAAAAACATTTTGCAAAACAAAAGAACTTCTAATATATCAAAATCCCAGCAGCGGGCTACACAGACAGATGACAGTCTCTAGTCCTGGTTGCTTTCTTAAACGAATCACTGGATGACATTACAATGTCTGTTCACGTTCACAAGAGCTACCACTGAGGGCAGACTATGGTGGGACTGGAGGGGTGGAAGTCAGGTAGTTCAGTGGAAGAAGGCTGGCTAGTGGGCCCAGTCCTGGATTTGATTTCAAGATTTAGAAAGGAAAACACACAAAAAATGAAGAACAAACAAACAAAAACAAAGACCAAAGAACAACAAAATAAAAAAATAAAAACGAAAACAGCAACAAAATACACACACACACACACACACACACACACACACACACACACACACACACACACCCAAACACCCAAATCTTACATTCCTGGTAAAACTCTGTAGGTTTACTTTTTAGGAAAAATATTCTTGGACCTGCTTATGAGTGTATGGAGTGTTATGAAGAAGAGATTATTACTGCATGGTTTTCTAAATATAGAATCAGAATCAGCCTGGTTTCATTATTTTTAAATAAGTCGCATACTTTCAAGCTTGTGTTTATTCTAACAAAGGCTTTTTTCCCCCTAAGTTACCCGAATAAGAAAACAGTTATGGGTTAAAAGTCGTGAATTTAGCAGAGATAAATGTTTGTATTTTATTATGTTATATTATACACATAGGCTATCTTCTAAAATTATAGATCGTAGACTGTCTTTTTAGAAACTGTTCTTTAATATAATCAATATAATTATAATTAAATGGAAGAAGATGCGTCAGCTCTTTGTTACTCCTACGGAATGTGTGCTATGTGTGACTGTGAAATTCTGACTTGCAGTTGTTAGTACAAGGAATAACAACAGCCAATTTCCAGCTGATTACAAAAAGGCTCCGATGGATGTCTTCTTGCAATGAAGCAAAAGAGATTTTGGTCCAGTTAGAGAAACATCATCACTCCTCTGTCCTTTCTCGGTGATTGACTCTAGAAGAGCAAAGGCCAGAAGACAGGATCAAGAAGAGGGACAGGCGGCAGTTCATCAGGCGGTGCCTGATTCCAAAAGCAAAGAAAGTCGCCATCTAAATAATTCCCTGACATCGCACAGCTAAGCTAAGTCGGCTTTCTAGCCAGTCTTGGTTGTGAAGTGGAATTCTGTGTTAATGAGTTGGTGACAATATAAGGAAAAGTGGCTCAACATTCTGAAAAATAATTCCAAGTGGAATTAAAGGTGGCAGGGAGGAATGAACAACGGAAGGAAAGAAGGAAATGATAGCAATAGGAGTGGGGAAGGGAGAGGAGGAGGACAAGAAGAGACGACAGAGCGTGGAACTATTTTCATTTTTAGCATATTTATTTTATTTTAATTACGTGTTTTATATCTGTTTACTGCTCTTGGGTATATGGTTATGAGAGTGTAGGAACCTACAAAATCTAGAAATGGCCATTTGATAACCTGGAGCTAGAGTAACTGGTGGTTGTGACCCACCCTATGTGGATCTTTAATCGGCCAGTAGGTGTGTAATATGCTCTGTAGTTACTTTTTTGTTGTCGAGATAAAATACCATGACCATAAAAATACTTACAGAAGAAAAATTTATTTTGGCTTATGATTCCAGAGAGGAAATTCACATAACCGTGAGTAATGCATGGCAGCTGACATCCAAAGCAGAAAGCTTGTCTGTTTATAATTTCTCTCTCTCTCTCTCTCTCTCTCTCTCTCTCTCTCTCTCTCTCACACACACACACACACACACACACACACACACACACACACACACACACACACGCACCACACAGATACAGACACACGGACACACACACAAAGCCAGAGAGAGAACTGTGGCTAGAATTAGGTTATGAACTCGCAAAGGCCCACTCTACTGTGATACTTTATCCACTATGACTCCAAATCTTAAACCTTCCACACCTTCCTCAAACAACACCACAACTAGGCACCAAGTATTCAAAAATATGAGTTTATTTGGGACATATTTTTTTATTCACCAAATGAAGTACTGTGGTCAAGAGGTAAACTCTATTAAGGTTTATATTCATTTGCATCTTTAAACTTAGGTACACTTGGGCATTTTCTTACCTTTCCCGGGGAGATGCTCTATTCTTCAGTAAATGAAGGAACCTTAAACCTTTCCACAAGATTTCATTGTATCTGAATCTTTTCTCTAAGTTCAGTGCCTCCTGAATATTTTTTTTTGTTTGGTAAATTTTTCCCATGAATAGACAATGCCCAATGATGTGCAATATTCATTTTTAAGGTAACAAACCTTGCAACTTGGAAATGATTGCAGGAAAAATTGATTGAAATTCCTGGGGAGGATTATGACACTGGATTGGTTATGAAAGATGTTTTGAACCAGGAAATCCGTAGGTTTCTTTTTAGTTTGTTGTTTTGGTTGTAGAATCAGGTCTCTGGTACTGGTTTTTCAAGGAGAGGAAGGCAGAAGGTCATCAACTGAAATCATAGAAGGAAAGAGGAAAAGCATGCTAAATTCGGAAGGAAGCAAGCTTTCCCCTGTTAGTCAAGAGACAGGGGCAGTGTTTTTACTACAGGGTACAATGGCATGCTGATACCCTTCTGGCATACTGATATTCTCATCCACTTTCCTGTAAGGCGACATGGATTTCTTTTTTTTCCACCTTTCCTGAGACAAATCACACTAAAGAGTTCTCCAACAAAGCCAAGCAGGATAAGGATTTCAGGACCTTTGATCTTCACATTAAAGATAATAAATCCCTTGCTGTTGTGGGCTTGCCCCGTGAGTTCCAGTGGGAACCGTTCACTCTGCTAGAGGGCTCATTCGTGTTTAAATATGAATATGTATACTTCCTGGGTTCCAGGGACAAGGTTTCATTTTCTTCTTCATCCTTCTTAACTGTCATCATTTTTTTTTTTTGTTTCCCCCATCTCTTCTTTAATGTGTTGGATGAAAGAAGAAACCAGGCTGCGGCATGAAACCTTTGCTGGGCATCTCAGAGAATGGCTGCTTTTGATAAGCTTTTATGGTGGGAGAGTCATTTTTTTTCTTTGATTGAATCACTTCAAAACTGGGATGTATACCCACCGGAGACGGCATCTTCCCTGCTTCGTTACTCACCTAGTTCTACTCCTGACTTCACAGTTTGAAAGCTCTAAGCCCTCTGCTCTCTGGTGCACACCTTTCATGACAGCTTTTCTGTAAACAGAGAAGTATATCCAACATTAAAACAAAAAAATCCAAAAGATCCACGTTTCAAGCTCTTCTTCCTATCAAAGGTTGATACTAAAGTCTTGGGCCCTCAGCAGGAAAGAGTGCTTTGGAGGACAGCACTTGGAGTCACGTTTCTTGAGAACAATCCCAGAGTACTAAAAATGTGTTTTGGAAACCCACGGTACCAACCATCAACTGTCTCCCTCATGCCCCTTTGATGCTATCAAGGGTTATGAAAAAAAATTCTCTTTCTTTTTTGTAAACATGGACACATTACACAACTTAAACATGACCCCAAAACATGGCTGTCAGCAGAAGTTTCCTCTATGCTTCATAGGCAATCGTTCTTCAGTGAGGTCAGGTTAGATGAATCTGATTCTACATCTCCACCTAAGTATTTTTTAATTTTTTTTTTTTTGCTTCTCCATGACAGTTGGAAGACCAGCTCATGATAAATTGTGAATGTAAGACAAATTTACTTAGAAGCTATAGAATTATATAATGAAGTGTAGAAGATTTATGTTCCTGTAACTTGGGAATCTATGACCAGGGTGCTTAGAAACTACAGAATTATATAATGAGATGATATATTAATACTTGATCTAGTCTCCTACGGCTGTGTGGAAACCATTACTAAAAATAGTTTTGTAGTACAAATACTAATTTATCTGTTTTTGCTCCAGCAGTCTTTCAGAACGTCCCAAAAATCACTCCGCGGTTGAAGAAACCAGTTGAAGCGAAAAGGAATTTTATGAATTTCCATAGTAAGGCTAGAATCTATCTTCATTGAAGTAGAAAGATGTTATCAGTGTCCCCCGAGGATAGATGCAGACAACTGAGACTCCAGTCTAGCAGTTCTGACTATTTAAGGTCAAAACCGAAGGAAGAATGAGAAGCAGTTATGAAGCTCAGGCCCTTGGACAATCGATGTCGGGTTAGTTACTTCATTTAGTAAGCATGTGACATATTTCTCGTGCCATGTAAAGATACTCCTAAATAGTAACTGGATTAACATCATAGTAATGCCATTCGATAGATGCCATTTTGATCTCATGTAAGTGGGGACATTAGCATGAAGAGACTTTACGTAATTTTCCAAAAGTTTCCTACTTGGAAAGTGATATCAATGCTACTGTTAATCAGAAGGTCCATTTGTCTTTCTAGAGATTAGGGGTGAGTCATATGACCAAAATACTTGAAAGACTGAGGGAGGAGGCTTGTGAATTCAAGAGCCAGCATGGGCAACTTCATGAAGTGAGTGATTTAGTGGAGTACAGCTCACCGTTAAACTGCTTGTCTAGTATACAGGAGGCACTGTGCTCAGGTTTTACCCAGTACTGAAAAAAACAACAACAACAAAAAACAAAACAAAAACAAAAACAAAAACAAAAGCCTAAGGCCTTTAAGAACTGATTTTTCTTAAGGAATGTGCAAGTATGTGTATATGCTTATGCTGATCCTAAAGCCTGAGATCCTAATGCCTCAGGCCTTTTCCCCTTTGCATAGACTGAAACAGTCAGTGGGCTCTACCAGTCTGTTTTCAGGTTCCAGCCATATAAAGACCATCATGCGTGGAGAGTATATATACATTTACTATTGATGTGGTAAATAGGTTTTTGTATTTGGCGATGTTTCCAATTTCTGAAATTTTAACAGTCTCAGATAAAGCAAACAGCAACAAACGTTGGGGTATTTCGTCATTTCTCTGGGGTTTGGGCAGGAACTATTGTTATTAATAGATCAATAATAAGGTTTTCGGTGGTTGTTCCTCACCTTAGATTCTGGAGTAGTCTAGAAGATGAAGTAGGCCCATAATGCTGTGCAGTCTGATTCCCTGGCAAAGTCAGTAAACAGGCTCCTGTAGACACCTTAGTCGGGATGTCTTCCAAAGAGTATGTCTGCAAGGTGAATCTCTGGGCATTAACCCTCCTTTCACATTTCTTCCATTATAAGGTGGAAGTGGTGCTTACAATGTGCAGTTAATGTAGCAAGCAGCCCTACTTTTGAGGAAAGGGGTTGAATTTGCTGTGTGATGACTTCCAGGACACTGAACTTTGCAAATGGTGCTTCCCAGACATTATAGTCTCCCGGAGAGGCATAATTCATCTTTGAAGGTATCTTAATGCTTTTTTTTTTTCTGTTTCTCCACTTGGATTTCATTCTTTGGAATTTTGCCACATTGAAGCTTTCCTTCTAGCTCTATATACAGCTCAGGGAATTTTTTTTATCCTTCTACTTCTACTTTATGGACATATTTCAAGACTGTAGTTTCTTCCAATACCAAACAGATTCTTCTGTATTTTATAACCATTGAGTGAAATATTAATCTGTTAGGAGAGACCACACTGCATAGCCATAAGCAGAAACACTATAATTTCAGCACACTAAATAAAAAGAATTTCTACCTCAAACATTCGGTACATGGATAATAAAAATGGAGAGTAAAATTCATTAAGGGATAAGGATAAATCCAGAATCGACTCTCAAAATTGATTATGAATCAACATTCGTTTTTCTGATTATGAAATTAGCATAATCATTATGGCTATTTCCTTTCATAAAATAATAATTAGGTGAGGAGATATAGCACAGTGGCAAATATTTGGCACTTAAGTATGAGAACCTGAGTTTGGATTTCTGTCACCCCTTTAAAAGTAACTTCAGACGTGGTGAGGCAGAGACAGGAGCATCTCTGGGCTCTCTAACAAAAACAGTGAGTTCTAGACTCAATGATCAACCCTGAAAATAAGGTTTGTGGCCACCTAAGACCCACACGACTTTCCCTACCATGGGCAAATATACCCAAGCAGTCACAGACAAACACACGCACATAAGCGCTCACACACACACACACACACACACACACACACACACACACAATCCATATTCACACACCACACAAATATTAAAATGATTATATATTTTATATAATGATGAACATTTAAATGTAGAATTTAGCAAAACAGTTAAAATAGTAAAATGCTGCAATGTGAAGTTTTAAGGGCTTTTTTACTTCATCTTTGATCTTGTTCCTTAACTTTTCACCCCCCCCCTCTTTTTTTTTCCTTTGGTTTTTCAAGACAAGGTTTCTCTGTGTAGCACTGGCTGTCTTGGTTCTCCCTTCACAAAGCAGAGATCCACCTTCCTGAACTTCCCTAGCACCACCACCACCATCTGGAAATTTTCAGTCCTTTTTATGTTCTTATGTAAATTATTTGACTGTTTTTCTGACTTTGCCCTAAAACTAAAAATACTGTGAGAAAAAAAGTCAAAATATTTGTTATAAGAAAAATCATAAAATGAGAGACTCTATAGTCTATTAAGTAATAATAATAGAATGGATACAGAAAATGTGGTACATCTACACAATGGAATATTACTCAGCTATCAAAAACAATGACTTTATGAAATTCGTAGGCAAATGGTTGGAACTGGAAAATATCCTGAGTGAGGTAACCCAATCACAGAAAAACACACATGGTTTGCACTCATTGATAAGTGGCTATTAGCCCAAATGCTTGAATTACCCTAGATGCCTAGAACAAATGAAACTCAAGACGGATGATCAAAATGTGAATGCTTCACTCCTTCTTTAAAAGGGGAACAAGAATACCCTTGGCAGGGAATAGAGAGGCAAAGATTAAAACAGACACAGAAGGAACACCCATTCAGAGCCTGCCCCACATGTGGCCCATACATATTCGGCCATCCAATTAGACAAGATGGATGAAGCAAAGAAGTGCAGGCCGACAGGAGCCGGATGTAGATCTCTCCCGAGAGAAACAGCCAGAATACAGCAAACACAGAGGCGTATGCCAGCAGCAAACCACTGAACTGAGAATAGGACCCCATTGAAGGAACCAGAGAAAGAACTGGAAGAGCTGGAAGGGGCTCGAGACCCCTTATGAACAACAATGCCAAGCAACCAGAGCTTCCAGGGACTAAGCCACTACCTAAAGACTATATGACCCTGGACTCTGACCTCATAGGAAGCAATGAATATTCTAGTAAGAGCACCAGTGGAAGGGGAAGCCCTGGGTCCTGCTAAGACTGAACCCCCAGTGAACTAGATTGTTGGGGGGAGGGCGGCAATGGGGGGAGGGTTGGGAGGGGAACACCCATAAAGAAGGGGAGGGGAGGGATTAGGGGGATGTTTGCCCGGAAACCGGGAAAGGGAATAACACTCGAAATGTAAATAAGAAATACTCAAGCTAATAAAAAAAAGTAATAATAATAATAATAAAAAGACCCTATTTGTCCTTCTCATTGAAAAGAATTGTTGAAGACAGGGTGCGAATCTGGTTCTCAGTTTCCTTGCCTTATCACCACATATACCCACCCCACCCCCACTTAGTAGGCTGATTTCACTGATATCTCTCCTTAAATAAGCAAAGGACCATCTTCGGTATCAAATCTAGTACAGATGCAGCAGAAGAACGACAGCAATCGCACAGGTTAGTGTGACAGCTACCAAGAATGGCAGCGTCTCGACGCACACGGTCAGACTCCCACTCTACCTTCCAGCTGGCTCCTCTCCCCAGAAGCCTCTAGAACGGAACATCTGCACAATCCTTGATGACTGGGCTGCCTTCGGCTAACCCCGCTCCAACCTTTCTTTGCTCTCGGTGTAAAAAGGACAAACACTAATTGTCAGTTTTAAGATACAGTGTTGCCGGGAAGAGCAGCCCATTTCGAAAGTTACTTATACCTTGCATAGCAGAAGGCCATTTTTCACCACTCAATAAGCAAGGAAGTCACCTTAGGTGAAAACGGCTAACAAAATACACAGCACATCCTTCCATCCAAAGCGCGCATGTGCAAGCTGGGAAGCTAACCTTAGCTCTTCATTAGCTCTCATAGGTTTTTCCTTATATGCAACTCTGCTGGCTTCAGCTAACCCTGCTCAAACCTTTCTTCTGTCATAAATACATCGAATAGGATTCTTTATGCTGGAATTCCAGTGAGATATATATATATATATATATATATATATATATATATATATATATATATATTCTTTATATTCAAACTCCACTTATGTTATGATCTTCAATTGTTTTCTAGCCTCACGTAGCTAGAGAGGCAGCTGCAGAGTTTCCAACAGCCCATCACGTAGCCCCAACGTCCATTTCTTCTGTTTCTTATTTTCATACTAATTCCTTCTCAGTTGAAGCTATTTTCCATTCGATTACCAAATGGCAGTCTTTGGTGAGATGCATGTTAGCAAAATGGCTATGAGCGCACAAAAAATTCTTGCTGGTGGAGAAGATAAGGTAAAATTTAAGTCTTAGATTCTTGGGTTTGCGAAACGGCTCGGTGGGTAATGGTGCCTGCCTTCCAAGCCTGATGATCTGCTCAAATTGGATCCCCAAATCTCACACCAAAAAAAAAAAAAGCCAAAGAGAATGAAAAGAAAAAAAAATCACACGAGTTCCCTTCACCCTTGTGCCCTGCCACTCATGAGCCCATGCACATTCTGATCAACACAAAGTAACTCCTAGAAAAATAGTTTTAAAACTCTTAGGCAACTGGAAAGTGATTTTCTATGGTAGCTACAGGAATCCATGAGGATTCCTTCTGGAAACCATGGAGCCTGCTGAGACGTACTCATTGTCCTGGTAAAGTTCCTGGCAATTTTCTTCACAGTTGAAGTGGCTTCTGATATGGAACCAAATTTGGCATTAGAATTGTAGATGCTCGCAAGAACTTGTACACATAGAACAAACAATTTCTTGCTGCCTATTGCTTGTGGGACGCGTGCCAAGAAAAAAACAATTTGCTTTGCTGCAAGAGCCCAGTCAGCCATTACTAGAGAATGCTTCTCCGAGATGACTTATCAGTGATTTTAATAGGGCTCAGAGGTTTGTGTGGTTTGCACAAAATGTTACTTACCTTTAAACTTCAAATTTCTCTCTATGTACCTTTAAGCATGCGAACCGTCTCCTAATGTAATCCAGTTAAGACCAACACCTCCCCAAATGAGTAGGTAAGAATGCATAATTAAATACTTAATGATGAAGTGGATTTAACTATTATATTGCTGCTCTAGACAGGTGCCCCTCCCATTCAAAGAGGCTTCGTGGTATATTACGCAGGAGTTCAAGTTGTTAGATACTAATTTGGTTTTTTTAATTGCACACTCTTGTCATGACAGGATTTCTGCCAGGAATATACGTCTTCAGTGCCTCTTCATTGATTGATAGAATCATTCATTTAACAAGCATTTCCTGGCAGTAGTAATCCATTTAACAGGCATTATTGGGATACACTGAGAGAGAGAGAGAGAGAGAGAGAGAGAGAGAGAGAGAGAGAGAGAGAGAGAGAGAGAGAGAAATGTGTTAGGCAGTATTGGGATCTCAATAAAGTCAAATCCCAAATATAACTTAATGGAGATGCAGATACAGAGCTACAAGGCAGCTTAATAAATAAAATAATAGAAGAATTCACATGGCTTAATACCATGCTCTTCTCAGTACCCCACATAAATACTTTGTTATGAACCTAAAACCTGACACAATGTAAATATGTGTACATGTACAGGGAGACCAGGGAGAAGGTAGGGATCTGGACAGAATAATTCAGTTGTAAAATCGTGATGTTATAAGGCCAATATCATAGCACCAACACAAAATCTACTTAGACCAGTGAAAAACTTCCACTGGGTTTGTAGACTGATCCTATAACTCTATACAATGGTTGTGAGTGACATAGGCTGAGATCGTGTGAGTGTTCATCAGGGTAAGAACCAACCCCAGCGCTGGAAATCAATTTCTCCATCAATAGGGTATGAATAACATTTATTCCCTCTTTTAACAGCAATTCAAGGCATATGGAAATTTCCCGGGAATTAATAAAATTTGATATTTGTCCTTAAAATATCTCTACCCATGCAATGACGAATGAAGCAGGAGCCTGTGAAGTTGAAGTCTAAATGCTGACTGTGCCCTCCCTCTTCTAGGAAGGAAGGCTCTCAGGATGTGCCCATAATTTCCTGTTCTTTATTACTCTGTACTTCCAATGTGAGAACCCACCAGGTTAGAAGGACAGACTGCTCTTGCTTTCACCTTTAGATGTGGAAAATTAGTCATTAGTCAGACTAAAATACAAGCATCGCTTGTAAATTCATCTGTGTTTTCTGGTCTCATTAGCGCTATTCCGGACTGCATGATAACGAGCATAATATAATTAAAGGGTAAGCACCGCGCAACTCTAACCAGAGTCTGTGCTTTCCAATATCCGATGGTAACGATCAGAGAATGAGTAATTTCTTCTCCACGGGGGTGGTCTCTGTACAGCTTGAACTCAACTTGTTCTCTTTTCCCTTGTGACCAAGGGCTTATGCAAAAATCTAAAAATCTCCGCTAACAGTAGAGTTGGGGTTTGATTAGAGAAAGTAGAGTCTTGAGGGAAGAGGTGCAGATGAAAAAAACCCCAAAACTCGAAGGAGATAGCGAAATTCTGGCAGACGCTGGCGCCTGTCATTTTCATTGAAGGAGAACTGTCTCAGAAACGCAGAAGGTGATGACTTTGGATGTAAAAAAAAAAAAACCACCTCAGTCTGATCAGCTGGAGTTTGAGAGAATAAGAAACTGAAAATTACCGTCAGAGAAGATTTGACACGCTGGAAAAAGTGATAGCAATTGCATGGGAAATCGGTGGTTGAAGACGGCGTGGGACTTGGATTTTTCATTAGTTTTAAATCATGCCGTGCAGCAAAAGTCTAGGGAGATCCTGCAGATTTGCTTTGCTGGGCCCCCATTGTGTCTGAATATTGATGCTATGGAAGGTGATGGGCAACCTCTAGCCCTTTGGCATTCCGTCCTCAAGGTGACGGATGTTAAAAGGGAGACACGCAGAATTCATTATATCACATGACCTGCCATCTAAGTTGATTTTTAAGACCCTGTTGTAGACAGACCTATTGTGATTTGCCCTCCTAGGAAAAGGGTCATTTATTTTGACCTACAAAGAAACAGTTGGTACGATATATGGGGGTGGCTTACTTTTTAAATATACTATTTCAAGGTTAAGCTTTCTTGGGTCACAGCCGCACTTTCTTGGAGGTATGCCCCAGTCCTGTTTGTTGCCTTGCTGGCTCTATATTGAGTCTTTCCAGTTTTACATTTCTGTCATTTTAACTAATAGTATTTGATGCTACTCCCTGTTGTCGTATTGCTACTAATTATTCTCTAGTTGCTGCCTGTTTTTGCCCCCTGGCAGACAGAGGCACAAATGTTTGTCATATCAAGTCTCTAGAGTATTTGAATTTGATCACTTGCAAAAATATGTTTCTGGTTCATAAACATTATACATCTTAGACTTATCATCCACAGTCATAAGTATGACTGTGATTGCCACTTGTCTTTTTCAGAACTGTTTTCTTTCCCCCTAAGTCCTCAGATAGTATTTGTTTGCTTATTTTGAGGTATTTTAAAGGAGAGAGTGGAAGGTTTCCTAGTCAGTGGTATTAGGAAATACACACAGCACAATGCAGTTGACTTTATTAAAATCCGAGACAAAGTTTTAAAAAGCACCAAGACACCCTCAAGTGAAGTTGTAAAATAAGATAGAAACATTGTACTGTTTCCCCAGAACCCTGGTAGACATTAGGACCTGTTTCCTCTCACCTTTTAAAATAAATTAAAGGCAGCATTTATTCTAGAAGAAAAGTTAGGCACATGTGATCAAAGTGTGCATAGCAATACGAAAAATAAATACACATTTGAACTATTTTATAAATACGGAGAATTACATCTCCTTTCTAGTTTTTTCTTCATAGCTGCTAATGCAGACACTATACCAAGGGGAACTGACCAACTTGCTACTGTTTCTGATATATTTTGTGTGGTGGTGGACTTCTCAACTAAAAATGCAACATATAACCACACAAAATCTTTTCCACCCCTAGAACAAGGAGCATCCTTTATTTTGTTTCAGAAGTCTGATGGCGATCCTTCTTCCTGTAAAACACAGAGATGCAAAAAATCACTTGTAATATTTTTTCCAGATAGAAGACATGTGCCTTTGTTGAGAACCGACCTTTACTTAAGTGTGTGCTTAGTTACTGTGTGCATTGTAGGGCTTTGCATGTTGTATGATCTTCCCTCAGTGCTTTGAAGTTAATATAGCAACTCTAAAAAGTTTAAGGACACATTTGAAACCCGTATACTTAAAGATCTGCATATCTAATTTTAATATTTCATCATAAAGTTTTGAATGCAGGAAAGCAAGCATTAGGTTGGTCACTATTGATTTTCTTCCTACTATCAAAAAAAGAATGACAAAGCTGTTAAATAGTAAAAATAAAAAAGGAATTTGCAGAACTTACTTGGAAGGAATTACACATCCATGAGAAGTTAATCTTTTGGAACAATTTTCAGGTTTTTGATATGTAGACCCAATTTCTAAGAATAATGTGGTGCTTTTCTTTTTATAAAGCAGCATTAGATCTCATTTTGACTGATGAGCAGAAATCCTGCTATTGCTGCCACCATCGTTCTTGTTTAAAGATGAAAGGAGAGAGACTGGGATACACACTCATCAGGTTTGTCCCTAGCAAGGCAAGATTTCCATGCTGTAAATACTGCTGTTCTTTACTCTGTCTCTTATTTTCAAGACAACCGTGAGTTTATGATTGTATTGAAAGCTATATACCAGGTTAGTTGCTTGTCTTTGAATGGCTTCATTTGTTGTGGACAGGCTTTTACTCTAGGATAAGTGATTGTGATAATGTAGAGCCTCTTCATAAGTCTTTACACTCACGCCTAGCACAAAATATAAAGCAGAGGCAGTAGATAGGGTATAAGGTGAGATTATTAAAAGGAGGGAGCCATATTTGACTGTGCATAAAGAAGTCATGTGTGGGACAGAGGAAACTATAAAGGAAGCTGAAGTCACATGGTGCTTTGTTGTGGAATCTGGTGAGTGGGGCAGCAGCAGCAGCAGCAGCAGAAGCAACAGCAGCAGCAGTAGCAGCAACAGCAGCAGCAGCAGCAGCAGCAGCAGCAGCAGCAGCAGCAGCATGTCCAAATTATTAGGAATCAAGGGCCCAGAACTAGTGCTGTAGGGTGCTGTTTTATGAGACATGTTAATATGAAAAATCAGCATATTATACAATGATTCTCACCTCTGATTTCTCATTAGCATTACTTTGGGGAGGGGCAAAACAAAATAATAAATTAAAATAACCAGAGTTTACTATAGATCAAAAGTATGGTCTCTGACTAAGGCCATTAAAAACAAACTTTCCATAATACCATACTGATAATTTTGAGGTTCACCCAGAATCACAGCATGAAATTTTAAACTAGAGATCTGAACACACAGACAAGGCACTGAATTCAGTATAAGGTACTTGATTGCAATAGAACCTGCCTATCCTATTTTATAGAAGATGGGGGTCAGTTGAAGTCCTTGAATGCCTACTATGTTCCTACCTTGAGGCAATTAAAAAAATATGGACCTCGACCTGAAATCTTTCCTAGATGACCTCACAGTTCATCCTCACGGCTGCACATTGGGGCTGTTTGTTAACCATTCAAAGAACTCCTTCCAGACTCTGAAAAACTACTTTAGTCCATGTATCCTCAGCCCAGTTCCATGACACTTTCATTTACTAACCACTTTCTAAGTTGTAATTTGACTTAGGGCAGAAGGAGCCTAATGAATTTTTGCTGCAGAGAGGTCTTGAGTCACACTTTGATCTTGTTGCTAGAGACAGAAACCTACCTAAAGACCGATCTACTTTTCTTTGATGGGTTTCCTCGGATTATTCCCCACGATGTTTAAGATAACAGTGAAGATGAAGTGGGACTTTGAGGATACTGGAGATCTAGTAAGGACATGTAGGAATAACTGTCTTATTTAAGAGGCTGCGGGACATCCATTGAAATACCCCAATGAAGGCATTGTCTGAAGCTTGGAAAGAGTTTTTGGTTGAAGAATGAATATGCAGTACAGAAAGGAAGGGAGAGGGAGGGAGGGAGGAAGGGAGACAGAGACAGATAATTAGGGCAGTTGGTCAAAGGAGGAAAAAATAGGTATTGACTTAGAGTTAGATATAGCAGAAGATGAAGGGCATAGCAAGGAAGGAATGATGTAAGATGGACGGTACTTACTTGAACTTAGCATATGTGTCCTACGTGAACAATGTTCTCAGACTGAGACATGCACACCAAATAGCCCTCCCCCAAATACACCCCGGCCTATTGGATTCACCTGCAGATACTGTTTCATTGGTGGTAGTCTTGGTGGCTTTTTATTGTTGTTCTTGCTATTTTTTTTTGTTTTTCTTTTTTTTTTTTTTAGTTATTTGTGACTAGCACCAAAAATTTGCCAGGTGATTTTGTCGTTGCTGTTCTGAAGGTCACATTTATATTAATGCCATATCAGGGCTCACAAACATAGAGCTGGGGTATTTTTTGTTGTTGTTGTTGTTGTTGTTCCTTTTGGGCTCTTTTCATTACAGGCTTAGGTATCTTAAACAAATCTATCATTTTTCCTTGGGCAATGCTTAATGAACTCTCATGTACTATTCGCCAAGGAATCTGGTTAAAATGCAAGTTCTGATTAAGTTATCCCGGGTCTGTTGAGTAAGCTGTTGTATGTAACAAGTTCCCTGGTGAGGCTCATTCTGCTGGTTGCAGGTCCAGTCTATGGTTGGGAAACCTCTTGGCTATCATTTCCCCAGATACCCCATGAATAAGAATAAGTAAATTAAAAAAAAAGGTTTGCATATTGTGGAACAAAATCAAATGTGAAGTGTTGGTAGTAGATTGGCAGGGACAGGAAATGGAAAAGACGACTTGAGTTTTAAGCAGAATGTAATTTAAGCTCATTTACAGAACTAGAGGAGTCAGGATGAAAGGGGGAAGTGGGACATTTTGCAACCGGGAACTCCCCAAAAGATGTAAATGCTTTGCTTTGTCAATCACTTCAGACACTTGGACATGCATGACACTTGGGGGGATGTGGTTCAGTCAGTAGCTCACCGGAAGTAGTATTTTCACAGATGGTTGATCCATTGGCTAGAATAATAAGTGGATTTTCCTGGCAGTTTCTTCACAATTACATAATTCTACAAGAAGAGCATGATTGCTTTCAAAGGCTGGCATATATTATTATAATGCTGGGGTAATAGTTGTGGTTAATGCAATTGGCAAACTTGACAGGATCTAGAGTTACTCAGAACACAAATGTTTGAATATGTTTGCAAGGGATTTTCTTCCTTGGGTTAATTTAAGTGGGAAGACCCACTGTAAATGTGGGTGACACTATTCTATGCTCTGGGGTCTCAGGCTGATTGAGATGGAGAAACCAAGCAGGTCCCAGCTTTCTCCTCCCCTCCCCTCCCCTCCCCTCCCCTCCCCTCCCCTCCCCTCCCCTCCCCTCCCCTCCCCTCCCCTCCCCTCCCCTCCTCCTGCTTCTCTCTGCCTTCTGATTGTAGGTTTAATATGACTAGCAGACTCACACTTCTGCTGCTATACCTGTCTTTCCACAAAGGACTATTTCCCTTCAAACCCCAATCCAGAACAAACCCTGTCTTCTTTAAACAGTGTCTGTCAGCTTTCCTCCCACAATGATAGAAATAATAAATGGTCTCCCTTTTCTTAAACAGTAACAACAAAAACATTCTCTTTTGTTTGTTTGTTTTTGTTTGTTTGTTTTTTTTGTTTTGTTTTCAGATAGGCTCCTAATATGAATCGCTAAGGATGGTCTTGAACTTGAGATCCTGCCAGCGTGTGCTGTATTTCTGCCTCCTAGTTTTATTATTACTTTAAAATAAGACTTCAAACACTAAGATGGCCTTATCTGGCATCAATGGGAGGGGAGGCCCTTGACCTGTGAAGGGTGGTGAGGTAGGAGTAGGGGGTTGGGTGAGCACCCTCTTAGAAGCAGGGGGATGGAGGATAGAATAGGGGGTTGCTGGAGGGGAAATCAGGAAAGGGGATAACATTTGAAATGTAAATAAATGAAATATCCAATAAAAAAGAAATGTAAATAAATAAAATTACTGAAAAAAAAAGGTGCAGGGAAAAAAACCCTCCTTTTTTTTTTTTTAAACCATATGTCACTTTACTTATTGTGTTGCTTCTCCGGTCCTTTATTTTCCCTCTGAAAATTTGAAGCACTCAGTGTTACAATCTAGACATTTTAAACTTTGATTTGCAATCATCTAAACTCCAATTCAACAGAGAAATCTTTCTAAGATTGATTTTTCTCTCACTGGGTCATTCATAAACATATTCATTACACACACACTTCACGAGTATTCGATAATACATCAATCACTGAGCTGTTTACATTAAGAGACACAATTGAAATTGAACAATATAATTCAATGAAATTACTAGTCTTTCTATTTATTCATCTAACCCCCAGTTGCTCAGTCACTGTAAACAGATTCATTGAAAACAATTCACTTTTCTGTTGTTTCTGGATTGATCTTCTCAAACACATGATTGCTCTTAATTCAGATGAAATATTTCATTTCTTTAAGTACATGGAGAGGAATTAGAGCCAGCTGAACGCAATAAGGGACAAGAAAGGAAGACGCTCAATAAAAGGAAATCAAACCTGTTTACAAGTCTGGGATCTAAACACTTGTGAGGTTTGTGGTTTGGGAAACTATATTCATATGTGAGAGGAGAAAATGATGAATGTTAGATAAACATGAGTTTAAAATGGCCTGGGTTAGATTCTTATTTCCCATTGCACCCTAAGTACCTCTTTCAAATTCCCTTGAATTTCAAAGAGTTTCAACTCAGGGCAAAAAGAAAAAAAATGTCATTAAACACTGGAGGGAGAAACAGTGGAGGGAGAAAGATGAAAACTTGAAGAAGTTGTCTGTTTTACCCAGAAGACAGAGGTATAGTAAGGAACGCTCATAGTATTCATAAAAACAATTAGAGTGTACAGTCACCCCAAGGCACATTAAATTATCATCCCATGCAATGGTAAATCTTGGGTTCCTAAATCAGTTCCTGTTTCCAGTTCCCCTTTCAATAGGTGACACTAGGAATATGCTAAACACAGCCCTTGGGCAAATTAGAAACAGAGGCTGGTGAAAATGTTCGGAGTCCTTTCTGGTTCTTATTGCATTTTAAGTTGTGTCTATTTAGAAGGCACAGAACATTAATATAAGTGTGTTTTAGAAACAAAGAAACCCATCAACTGAGAAAGTGCCATCCTAGAGTTCTCTTGCAAAGGAGATATATATATATATATATATATATATATATATATATATATATATTTACATTTGAAACCTGATAATTTCTTTAGTTGTTAATGGTTTGAAGGAATGAAAACAGACAGGTGGGGACTCCTGAAGGTGGCAGTCATTTTGAATCATCAAAAATCCAAATGATGTTTCTTGGCTGTAGGAGCTTTTGAATTTGTTGGCTTTGGAAGTTTCATGACTTGGAAAAAAAAAAAGGAAAGAAAAGGAAGGCTGAAGAGAACCAGCATTTTAATTCCATGTGGCTGAGCTTTTTAGTTACATTCAGACACTTCTATTTTTATTTCTTGAAGCTGGGCCCATGGCCAAGTAGGAAGCTGAGGAATTATTGCTCCTGCCCTCACATTTAGTACAATGTCCTATAATACTAAGGTTAGGTCAGCTTTTTCCCTGTCCTTGCATTAAACCTACAAATAGATCAGATTTCATGATAAGCATCAGTGGAAAAAGGACAAAGGATGGAAACTGAAACACGGACCCTGTTCACGTTGAATTAGAATCAAATCCACTGCGTCTCATGTTTGCCTAGTGCTTGCCTGAGAACCTGCTTGGTTTCGCCTCCTCACTGAAGTTATTTTTTTTTCAGTATTCTTTCTCTTTATCCCGTTTTGTGCTGATACACTTAAATGATAGCTCTTCTTGTTCTATGCAATGGAAAAAACTGTTACGGAATAGTTAACCTTGAAAGCCTCCGACTGTATCTAAAAACAGAAGAAAAAAAAATATCTCTCCCTTACGGTGCCTCTCATTGGTTGTTAGGAAACAGCTGTTTGATGCCAAGTTTGTACTTTGCTCTTATCAGCCCATTTGGTGAGATCAGAATGTGCCTGAATCACTCTGAAGGTTAAAATATGTTGATGGAGATTTCTGCTAACTACCGTTCCAGAAAGCCACCTAATAGCATCCCTCACAGTCAGCGGGGACCGGGCTCTGTCTTTCTCAGGATTGGGACACACGGTGGAAATTTACTGGCTTCTATAGATCACCATCTCTGCATGGTGTGTGTCACACTCAGGATAAGCCCAGCAGGACAGCCTGCAAATGGCCTGGCAGGGCTGGTAGACCAACATATGGAACCGTCCCTCTGAAAGCAGAAACACGCCGCATGGACTCAGGATCCGAGTTTTGCATTTTGAGTTTTCCCCTCTACTGTAGATGTTTTATCTGTGGCACCTATAAACTCATTCTTTTTAGAAGAGTGGATTATTATAATTTTTATAATTTCATACTTCTTTTTAAGCATTCTACAACTAGGCTTCCTTGATATTAAATACCAATTGGGCTGTATGGGTTTTTTTTTAAGTTATTTATAATACAACCTCTTAGAATAAAGACTTTCGTGTCACCTATACCTAACCATTCAGACCTTCTTCCAGAATTGAAATATACTGTGCGATCACGGCTTACTCAACAGCTAGAATGCATTGTCTCACAAAAGCATCTGAATATTTGAAAATTCCTGCTCCGTAATGTGAATATCCTACTGTGGCCTTAGTCTAGAAACATCTTTTAGAAAAAAGATGCCAAGGATTAATCCCGCCATTTGTGGTTGTGCTTACATTTATCTCCAAACAGTGTACAGGCTTTTGTCAGTTATTTATCTAGCTATTTATATGTTTATCTGGTGCCTGTCACTGGGGTACTCAAAGCCTTTGACGAGTGTGCTGTTAGCAGAAAATACTGCCCAGGAGAGAAAGGATATTCTTTTTCACTTGACTACTTCAAAGCAGCAGCCATAGTAATTCCTGTATGATTTATTGGGCAACCATTAGAAGGAAACAGGCAGAAATAGATCAGCCAATCACTCTAGGCACGGACACTGGATATCTACTCTTGCTGAGTTTCTGTCCAAGGTAGCATGAGAGTTGAAAAACGAAATCTAACCATCTTCCGAAAGACAAGATAACAAACTTAGTGTAAACAGTTTTTTTTAAATGCCTTGTACATGATTTTTGTTCTTTTGTACCTTATGTCTCTCTTTCAAGTGCAGAACTTCCCTTGATCTTAGATGAGTGTCATCTGGGCAAAACCCCAATGAGTTATGTAGAAAGTGATAATTAAACAACCATATATTATTGGGTGCAGATAATTTGATATATAGTGATTTTGAAGACTAATTTTCACACCTGATGTTTGTAAAATCAATCACTTGCATCAGTGATCCATCTGAGAGTGTCATATCTTTTTGTTTTGTTTTTTTATACCTTATTTACTTTGCCCAAATAATAAGAGAAAAGTTGTTAAATTAGTGATTTTTTGATCAGGACACTCAATAATGACATGTCAGCCAAGGACACCTCGATTTGCGTTATTGATATGGTTAATCATTATAATGTTTTTGCCTGAAAGGACCATCTTAACATATTTTTCAATGTACAAGAAATGTAATTGTTTTAATTTTTCTCGTAGCACTTGTTGAAGAAGCTACAGGTTAACTGTCACCCCTTCATGAGGGCCAACGAGAAATGACAACATATAGGAATGTTGAAACAGTTGCTCTAATCTGTATGGGAAGAATGACTCCCTAGGAGACACTTAGTCAGGTATAGAACTACCGAACTACCCTGCCATTCTAACTCTTTCTGAGTTCAGATTTCTCACTACAGATGCTTCTTTTCCTATTCCTTTCCACATCTTCCACTGGTCTTAAGTTTGGAGGGATTTTTCACATCTATAAACAATTCTTCAAGTCAAAGTTCATTGAGATATTCAAGGATCTCATAGCTCCTTCCTTTATAGTGTTAGGATTTGTTCTTTCTAAAGCTTAACAAACTCTGAGGTAGGCATTTTATATGATCACCAGGTAGGAGAGTTAATAAAAATAACCCAGAGGAGAGAGTCTAAATCTGTATAGGTGTGTTCATTTTGATCCCATACAGAAAAGTATAAGGTATTTGAGAAATGACTGTGAAGATAAAACCATGTCTTCCTGTGCAAAATCCCACACATCTAGAAATAATTATATTTATCTTTGTAGAGAATATCTGAAAGTAGGTTCTTTTATGTTCAACCTTTTCCCTTGAGCACGACATGGAAGTGAAATTTTGAGAGAGTGATTATTGGCCATGTTAACAATTCCGGGATCTATATAACACTGCCCCTCTGTGCTTTTCAATAAGCCAATTAAAAAATTCAGATTATAGAGCCCTCTTTGGCAAAACCAAGGAGACCTGGCGACTCTTATGGTACTCCAGGTACCAGGGTTCATGTTCTGTGACCTTAAATTAGGAGCTTAGGAAACTACCTATTTGCATAGAAACATTTCACAAAATGAATCCTTATCATTGACTCCGTTAGTGCCTGCATAGTTAGAGAAGAATTAAAGATAGAGGGTAGATGGAGGCAAAGAAAAGAGTCCCATAGTCCAAACATACTTTTGTGACAAATATAAGGGGAAGGGGGAGATGCACTTTCTGAGTAGAATTTAAGAAAAAGGAAAGTTACTGTAAATTTTAGTGTCTATTTTATGGATGGCTATTAGAGACTTTAGTTATTTGATTTCCACAAAAACTTCTAAAAATCACTATTAGTAGCCAACTGAAACTGAATGCTAGACGCTGGCTGAGAAAATCCCCAGCTACAAAGTTCAGAAGTGGCACACATATTTGTGTGTGTGTTTGAGGGATGTTGCACGTGCCCTGAGCAAATCACAACACTAGAGAAGGACCAAGGAGCGTGTAACAAAAGGGTTAAGTAGCCACAAGGTGCTAACTGGTGCCAATTCTGTACTTTCCTGTCATCTAATAATACCAATATGGACAACAGAATACTGACTCAATATTGATCCAAAGCTGGAGGAAAAAAACGCAGCTATCTTCTCTCCTAAGAAAGGGACGTATTCACAGGGATGGTGTGCGTCTAACTGTTCATGTCTAGAGACTGCTTACAGAGTATTGATATATTATAGAGGGTTTCTATTGCACTTCACATTCCTTAATGGATGTTGAGTGCTTTTTGTTTAATCTACCAAATGAAAGATAATTTATGCTTATTTGTATAATAACTAAGAAACTATCAAATATTTATTATTGGATTTAAGCAACAAAAATGGCAGGAAGAAACAACAGTGAATTTATTTTTTAAAGAAAAAAAAACGCAATTAAGTCTTTAGGGGGATAAGAATTTCCAGAATTATTATAAATAGAAAGGCCCATCTCGGCTTGATTACTTCAAAACAGCTTCCTGCAGCCTCCCACCAAGTAGATGAGCAATTAGAATAATCACAGCAATAAGTCAAAGACACTTGCTGTTCAAACTTGGGTTGTGACTTTTCCTTTTGGCAACGCTCCTCGGCTATTCCAGTTGCACACACGCAGACAAGCACGCACAGATTGAATGCAGTTTTATTGGGTAAAAGGCAAAACGCCTGAGATTGACTTTGTGTTTTGTTTCAAGGTTAACTAAAGGGCACTGAATGAGTAAAGCTATGCTGAAAAGAGCAGTGGCCAAGGCAGGGATATTCTTATACTGCAAACAGTCATGCAGATGGAAGTCTGGCCAACAAAACCATAAAGCATCACGTCTCACTGTGACTCAATCTGTCAGCTCAAGTACAAGGTGACTCAGGAGAGGGCTGTGTTTTGTTTTGTGATAAATACTCAGAATTTCTGGTATATCCGTGCCTGCTGGATAGTACTGATAGGAAAGAATAAAAATGATCTTAGTCATTTAATAAATGCACAGACAGATCTTAATTTCTATATTTAAAGGAAAGGAGAGAAACAAAGCAAAGGAAGTGAGAGAAAACCTAGACATTAAAAGTATCTGCCTGATTTTGTCCTTTTGTTCGTAATACCTCTATGCTATTTCTACAGCAGACGCTATTCAGTTGATTCAGTATGCAAGGAAATTAATTTTTAAAAATAAGACAATAATATATCCTTTGTAAGACAGTCATATGATTTTTTTCTGTCTGGTTTTTTAGCATATAATTCTAAGTTTCCTCTTTGTTATCTGGGTTTATATTTTTAGATCTTCTAAGTTAGCAGAATCTTAAAAACATGAGTGTTGTAGAGAATGTCAAATAATTTCATTCGGACTTCCTTATAATGTTATGCATTTTTCGTACCTTGCATTATGTCCATCCTGTTCCTGTTTCCACAGCCTTGAGTATGCAAGTTCTTCTGTGGACATTCCCAAATGTTTCCTTCCTTTTGTCTCCAGTTAAAGAAATTTACCACTTCCTGGGCAGGATTTCAACTTCAACTTTTCATGAAATTCTATGAGAGGTCAGCAGACACACACAGCAAAACCACATAAAATAAATTCTAATTATCAAAGAACAAATACTAGACTCGACAATTGTTTTTATTGTTTTGGATTAACAAATACCTGGTTTTTCTATTTGAATGAAATATAGAATATCTGAAGACACATACACGCGTGCATCCATGTGCGTACATGCACACACACACACACACACACACACACACACACACACACAAGATATATTCTTAGGGTTTAATAATCTAAATTTTAAAAACCTTTCTTGATAAATGAGACCTTGAATAAGGAAGACCATCTGTAATGTGAATTAGTAATTATCTATCTATCTACACATACAAACATACATACACACAAACACATACACATACACACAAACACATATAATATCAAAATTGTCACAAGAATAAGGACCTAAGAGTATTACAATTGCAAATTATGCTATAAATGCCTATATTGAGCGAATCAAGAAAAGTGAAGAATTGTTATAGCCCCAAATTTCAATGTCTAAAATAATTGTTATATAGGAATATAAGTTACCTAGTGAAGACATTTATAAATATTGATATCATTCATGACTGCCATAAAGGAAAAGTATTATAAATGATTAAATACAAAATTTATCATTAATACTGTGTCATGATGTTACACATGATATTGATTGGAAGAGGTCAATTGAACAAATAATTCACATAAATGCATAAACTTATTATCATTTGCAATATAAAAGGAAATGTTTTATTAGCATTTGAAAGTTGGCTATTATCAACATAGTTCAATTCCAAGTAATATTGATGTGGTTGGATGAGCTGTATTCCTTTGCCCAATTCACATATTCAATTCCTCACCTTCAGTGCATGGCTGTATTTGAGGACATGTTCTTAAAGAAGCTATGAACTCAGTAGGTGGTTATTGGGGTGATCCCATATCTAATACGATAGCCGTCCCGGTAAGAGAAAGACATAGACACACACACAGGGGAGAGGTCACACAAACAAGCAAACACTCAACAACAACAAAACAGGAAGAACATGATCAAGTAAAAAGTCAAAGATAGAGTTGACTTGAAGAAGCCAACCATATTGACATTTTTAATATGGAATATTTGGTTTCCAGAATTGTAGGATGAGTTTTTTCCTTGCTTAAACCATCTGCTCTGTTACAATTTGTTTATATTAAAAACTATGGAGCAGGACTTTTAGAAATTACAAAATCACTATCAAGAAGCCATATTTGTAGAATGTGAAGAACAAAAATTCCTCTAATGACCATGAAGAACTTCTTAGATTTCATCTGACACATGTGTTTGTATAATAAAGAAGCTTAATGAGTTTTCACTTTATAGTTTTTGTTTCAAACAAATTTCTAAGATTTTGGGTTAGAGGATTACCCAGAGTTAACTGATATTTTCTCTCTCGTGTCACAATTCCTTTTGCATATTAACCCGTGTGCATGCACATTTATCTCTAATACAGACACCTTGGAATTAGAGTTAATCTGTCCAGTCTTCATTGGACCACATAAAGTTGATAAATAAATGCCAATTATGATGCATATTGAGAATGCATTTGAATAGTATGTATCAGTGTCTTGTGAGTGAAGAAGAGAGAGGCATTCTATTGTTACTGGTAGCTAGCAAAATAGCTCCTTCATCACAATGATAAAAGAGGCAAGCTTATTATTTGACACCATGGCTATTGTATTATTCAGGATTTAGGTCTCATGAAGTCATTGATATCTAATGAAGAACAAACTATGATAACTTTTTTTTCTCTGTAATCATTTTCTGAAGCCCACTGGAGAGAAGAAAGTAACATATGCACTCATATTACAACAGCTTCAGCAGACATGGGCTGACTTTTGTTGGTTATTGACTGCACAGCCAGAAGACATGCATGCCATTCTGAATTTTTTAACTTTGCTAAAAATCAAGCCCACAGTAGCTCAAGATCTTCCACCGAAGAATAGCTGTGAATATGATCTCTGCAGTCTCTTCGTTTGGAACTGGGCAAAAGGATTTTTGTAGGGTTGTGGGTTCTGTGTCCACTCCACCACAGGGCATGGCTGCTCTACATTGCAGGATGTGGGAAGTTTGATGGTGCATATCCCACGCAGTCACTGGGTGGGTGCTGGGCCACAGGGAAGCCCCAGGACACTTCTCTGGGAGTGGGAAAGCATAGCCTGCGGCACAGGACCGCTGGAGCTGGCTTGGGGATCTCTGTGCCTAAGAAGAGGCCAGGGCCCATGGGGTTCCCAAGCTCTTGGACAACCAGGTGCTGCTGGAAGTTATGAAAGAGGTGACAATGGAATCTGGGCCTTTCAGCTGGAACTGGCCAGGGGCAGGCAGGGGTGGAGGAATGGGGAACACTGGCAGTTCCACAGGGAGAGAGTCCTTGGCTTGATAAGGCATTTATAGTCATGGTGGAAAGTGGATATGTAAAATCATATCCCCCTTCTCAGAATATGCCTGAGATTAAATAACTTTTGCAGGGAGGAATGTTTGTGAAGGAAAGCTTATTGACTAAGCCCTCCAGGCCTCTAGGTATTTCAATAGAATGGAGATCTGTATTTAGCCTATGTGACATGTGGTCATATCCTTTTCTACATATGGGGGCCTCGGGGGGTGTTGCCCTTAAGTGACTGAGGGCCACAAACCTATGAGGGACTGTGGCTAGTGACAGGAACCTGGTGCCTTGGAGCAGGTAAAACTTCTATTATCCCTTCAGGGTCTCTGGGGTTTCTAGCCTTAGCTCACCCAGGAATGAGACTATCTTTCAAGGTTCCACAGACCTTCATTAGATGGACAGAGAGTGCAAAGCATCAGAAACAGACCTGTTGTGGGGCCACTCTGTCAACACTGATACTGACTGATGAGGATTTTCAGTTCCTATATGGGCAGTGTTTGGGGAGGAGCAAGGAAGCTGTGTAACTTGATTAAGTGCTAAGATATGAGTTCTGGTGGAACGCTCTGTTCAGATCATTACTATGTCCTTTTATAGAAGACAGTTATTTGCTAATCAATATTCTAAGTGCCACCCTCCAAATCTCTTCTACGTTCAGTGCTCTTCTTATCCCTGGATTTATAACAGGAGACCTATTTTTCATTGGGAGTATTTTGAAATTAGAACCTTGAGAGGACACATAAAGTAATTCACAGAAGGATCAAGCCACACAAAACACTAGGAAGACAGTTTTCATATCCTCTGTAGGGCATACTATTTTTTCAAATGTGGTCTCTCTTTTGAATACTGAGCTATTTATTAGCATATATTTTCTGTCCTAACATTACTTGTCACTAATTAATCTGTTGCATTAATTATATGTTGTATTAATTGTATGTCTATTTTTCCCCTACAAGTTTCAGATTACTTTGTACTGTTTTTCTTTCTTCTTCTTCTTTTTTTTTCAATTTATTCTTGTCATCATTTTACACACGGTTAGAACAAAGGCTGAACATGGTAAGGTAATTTACTTTCAGTTTCTCGGAAATCTATACTCTGTCAACTTCAAGCTGCAAACTATAGCGCATACGGGAGCATATGTTGATGCTCCTTATGATTAATAGGGAGGAGACTGGGCTTCATGACCTCTCCACAAGACTTACAGTTCTACAGTCCTAGGATCTTAATTCTGATGAATAGCTCTCATGCTCACTAGAACTAAACCATTCCCTTATTCTTTGGTGTAAGACATAAGACAAAAAATATTCTTGTGCAAACATATATCTTTCTCACACACAGATTGGTAAGGAATGAGATCCTTTTCTGGTAAGCTCTGCTGTATTCTTATTTATTTCCTAGTATGGCTTGATACCAGAGCAACTCTCATTTACACGGTTGTTGGAAAACCCTACAGGGATTTTTGACTTGGGGGGAAAATCACAGTGTACAAGTTCCTTGCAGCATAATGAATGGTAAGTTTGCCCTGAACAAGGTAGCAGCGGTTCTTCTAAACCCGTTCTGGGCATCAGCTGACTGCACGCCTCAAAACAGTTGGTTATATTCAGATCTTTACCAAGACTAATTAATTCAGTCGCATATTTCCCTGTAGAGGTCTGAGACTAAGGTGTGAATGAAAAAAAATTAATTTACAAAGCGACTTTGTGTAGTCTTCATTGTTAAATTAATCATTTTAGTTCTAATATTTAATTCTTAGTACATAGGAAGGACAGCAATATTGTGAGAGCCTAACTAGGTAAGGTGAGGAAACACTTTACTATTGTCGTTACTGTTGCTGCTAATCTACGTAGGAAGGCTAGCGTATGCATTAATGGGATTTTTATCTTAGTGGACCCAATTGCACGGTTGCAATTACATGCACGATTTTCTTCTAAACACTGAGGTGGTGTTTCTTTTAAAAATGTGTCTCTCATCTTAAAACCTTGTAGAAGGCTTCTATTAATGCAGAGAACCGGGTTCTTGTCTGAGATTCAGAAGTGGTTTCTATATTTTCCACTCAGACCTTGATTTCTCTTACTCTTCAAACCAGAGCGTGAAATCCAGGGCTCCTCTTTAGCTTACCAAAGTCTAACGTGTCAGGGAAGTTTGTCAATATACAGGTATATTTAATCCTTCTGAAAAAAATGTCAAGGCAACAAAGGGAATTTATTATAAGAGAATGGAAGCAAACAAAAATAAATTCCAGGCCTTATTAGTATTTTATAAAGAACGACAGGGATAAACACTGTAATTCTTAGTATTCTAGTCTATTACATGAGGTAAGCAACGGAAATCTCGGTTTAAAGGAAGATTGTGCAATTCGTTCTTAGGCAATGCATTTCTTCCTCTTCATATCCTCTCCTCTGCTTATACTGATCAGTGTCCATAGATACAGACCTATGCGTCATCGTTAAGTTGAGCTAAAGTCAACTTTATTTAATGAAAACTTGAAAAAGAGATATAAAATAGGTTGATCTGCAGGACTGTTTAATCATGGGAGACATACACTCTTATTTTTTCTTCATTAATTTATTTATTTAGTTCGTAGCCTGACGCACCTCCCACCCCTTACTCTTCTCCCCGTCTCTCCCTTATACCCTCTTCCTCCATACCCTTGGAAAAGGGGAGGTTCCCCATGGGTATCTATCAACTCTGATATATCAAAGATATACTCACTCTTAAGATGAAACCTTGAAGGAGTCGCGGTTGCTGTTTTGAATTATAATTCTACAGGCCTGAGTTAAAGGACAATAAGAAATAAAACGACAAAACATGGGCTTTCCACATGGTTGTGTTTGTGTTCTTCAAACATTTTCTAATAAATGTCTTCAAAGTTTGTGCTCCAGAATTTGCTGACCACTGAAGATGCATGAGACCAGAATAATTCATGAATATTGTGCAGATGATTTTAGAAATTAAACCGTTTTTGACATTTTATGGGATCTTACAGTAATATACAATGGAAACTGACAAAAAATAAAGCAAAAATTGTTGTAATGACATTTATTCTTCACAAATGTGTTCTTCAGCAACTAATGCAGACAAATATTTGTGGTCTTGATTCGTGTTCACTGAGAAAGGGGACATTATTTTTTAAAATTATCATCGTATTTGTACAAACTGGGTTATTGATAATGTTTACTAACACTCTTTATGTCTACCTTTAGGATATCAATATTTAAAAATCTTTGCGACTTAACAATAACAGACATGTAGGTACTCTAACATGAGAAAGATCTACACAGATAGTTAAAGGCCTCTGGGCTAGCCTAGTCTACAGCGAGCTACAGGCAAGTTCAGACTGTGTGGAAAGTCTCAGTCTCCAAACCAAACCAAACCAAACCAAACCAAACCAAACCAAACCAAACCAAACCAAATATCCGAAAAACATGACAAAATTCTTTCAAACTAAAAGGACAAATTTATATTAAATAATGCAGATATTATATTGAATATATTTTAATTTAATGTTTAAAGGCATTTGTATTAATGACCTCCTGGCTGCTGTGCTAGATCACTCTGGCAAGAAATTAACTTAAGGATTGAGTAGTTTATTTTGGCTTCTGGAGAGATGAAGTCCATCATAGCTCGGAGTGCATAAGAAAATGCCACAAAAACACACTGGCTGATCACATTTTCAGCCTCTACAGCAGTGGTTCTCAACCTTCCTAATGCTGCTGCCCTTTAATACACTTCCTTATGTTTTGAGGCCCACCCTCACCCCCAGTCATAAACGTATTTCACTGCTGCTTAATGACTGTCATTTTGCTACTGTTATGAACTGTAATGTACATATTTGACGTGCAGGGTTATCTGATGTGTGACCCCTGTGAAGGGGTCATTGGATTCCCAAAGAGGTTATAACCCACAGCTCGAGAAACACTGCTGTGCATGAAGCAGAGAGGGGGAAGAAAGTAGAACTGAGGCACAAAACTTGGAAGCCCTGTACCCAGCGACATACTTCTTGCGAGGATTCATCTCCTAAGGTGCCATGGCTCTCCCGAAGTGTCACCAGCTGAAGAACAAGTGTGCAATCAAAGCAGACTAATGGGGGAGTTTATACTCAAATGACAGTATTGTTATAGCTGCAATGTATCCATTTGAGGAATTTGAAGCAGCCTGGAAGAAATACAAACATGTGGATTCATACAATCATTCTTTACACTACCATTGACTGAACTTTTAAGCATTAGCCTGAAGGCATTTAAAAACTGCAAGAGACCACGAGGCTGGTTCTTGAATAACATTTGCTATGTTTAGTTTTACTAAACAAATAGTTTAAAAAAAGAAGCCAGTGCTGGGACTCAAGAGCAATGCTCTAGTCACATCATGCTCAATGGGTTAGAAATGGGACATGTCCTCAAAATAATCCAGCATTTACTTGAACCCTGTTATTTGTTAAGGTTTATTCTAAGTTCATTCCTGTGACTGTGACAAAATATCCCAACGTAAAGCAACTTAGGGGAAAAAGAGTTTATTCTGCTTACAATTTCAGACAGTGGTCTCTCCTTGCAAAGTCAAAGCAAGAACTTGAAGTATCACAGCCCCATCCAGGGCAGAGAAGGAACAAACCAATGTATCTTTGCTTACTTTGGGCTTGTGCTTCTCTTCTCTTTTATGTTAATGCCACCCACATTCACGGCAGGTCTTCCCACCTGAGTTTACAATCAAGACCACTCCCTCAGATATGGCCACATCTCACCCTAATCCGGGCATTTCCCTCTTTCTACATTGTTCTATGTTATGTTAAGTTGACATTTAAAGTTAACCAGGACAGTAGTTAAGGCATTTTGGGTGATGCCTTTTAACTACTTTTATTTCTGTATCCTGAAAACATTAATTTTTTTCTGTCATCTTCAGGGAATAAGTAAGTCCGTCAAAGAAATGGCTAAATCCTTAGAATTAGAAGTTGAAAAAAAAATCTCAAAAAGTCTCAAGTACTCTTAAGAGTGATTAAATGTTCACAACTAGGAAACACTAAAGTTCTGGGGTTTTTTTTTTTATTGGTTATTTCATTTATTTACATTACAAATGTTATCCCCCTTCCCAGTTAAATCCCTATTCCCTCCCCAGTATCCCTGCTTCTAGGAGGATTCTCCCCCCCAACCCCTTCCTGCCTCAGTGCCCTAGCATACCCCTACACTGGATCATCAAACCTGCACAGGACCTAGGGGCTCCACTCCCGTTGATGACAGATAAGGTAATCTTCTGCTATGTATGCAGCTGGAGCTATGGGTCCCTCCACATGTACTCTTTGGTTGACAGGTTAATCCCTGGGAGATTTGGGGGGGTCTGTTTGGTTGGTATTATTGTTCTTCCTGTGGAGTTGCAAACGCCTGCA
This sequence comes from Rattus norvegicus, assembly GCF_021556685.1. Classification (NCBI taxonomy): domain Eukaryota; kingdom Metazoa; phylum Chordata; class Mammalia; order Rodentia; family Muridae; genus Rattus; species Rattus norvegicus. The sequence goes on along the minus strand of NC_141534.1, from coordinate 12,717,542 downwards.
GCTCTTTCACTCCTTCCTCTAATTCCTCCATTAGAGTCCTCACGCTTAGTCTGATGTTTGGCTATATGCATCCACATCTGTACTGGTCAAGCTCTGGCACAGTATTTCAGGGGTCAGCTATACCAGGATCCTGTCAGCAAGTACTTCTTGGCATCAGCAATAGTGCCTGGGTTTGGTGGCTGCAGATGGGATGGATGCCTAGGTGTGGTAGTCTTTGGATGGCCTTTCCTTCAGTCTCTGCTCCACTTTTTGTCCCTGTATTTCCTTCTGACAGGAGCCATTCTGGGTTAATATTTTGGAGATGGGTGGGTGGCCCCATCCCTCAACTGAGGGCCATGCCTATCCACTGGATGTGGTCTCTACAGGTTCTCTCTCCCCTTTGTTGGGTATTTCAGTTGATGTCATCCCTATCGTTATAGTTCAAACACAGGTAAATCATACATAAACCTAGCAATGCCTCTTTTATACTTAATGTCCCCTAGGTCTTTGTCCTTCAAGTTTATATAGTCTGTCTGTTAAAGCTAAAGTTTTAATTTCTTCCTTGTTAACAGATTGACTCTGCTGGTCCGTCCTTCCTTCCTTCTTTCCTTCCTTCCTTCCCTCCTTCCTTCCTTTCTTTCTTTTTTCTTTCTTTCTTTCTTTCTTTCTTTCTTTCTTTCTTTCTTTCTTTCTTTCTTTCTTCATTTCTTTCTGGTTCATTAATACTGGACAAAGATTCATGAAAGATAACTACATGTAAGAAACAAGATTAGGAGATTTCTATGAACTAAAATAGTTATACAAGCAGAAAGATAATGAAGCTAAAATCTTAGGATATCTGCTTCAGTAGACGTTGACCAATGGAAATAGGGACTAGGTGTTAAAATTATATCAAGTACAACCAGATGAAATGGCCTTCTTAAAACAAAGGAATTTGCTTTTGAAAATCTATGGCCACATTGCTTCTCTGATAGAATCCTGGATCTTGCCCAGCTGCTTTACTGTGTGTGACATTTATAGATGCTAGTAATGGAAGAAAAGCATTGCTGTGGGTTTGAGCAAATTTACATATCGATGTACTAGTATTTAGTTTCCTTTTATGCATTCCTGTGTGCATGATTTTTCTTTAAGCATGTTAGGTCACGGACAATCACAAGTTGCCAGAAAAAAAAACCAAGAAAACAAATATCTATTTTGGATTGGTTAGTCATTACTTTTGCTTTGTTTTCAAATGCCAGATCGACACATGATGGAGCAATGTCATCACTGGCAGACTGTGCGTCGACAATTTCTGAGAGCAACAGAGAGCAACAGGACAGCAGAGCCCATGTCTCCAGCCATGGATTGCCCTTCAGGTGAGTGCCATGTCTCAGTGGGGTGTGCAACTGCAATAGCTCTTCTGGTCTGTGAAGAAACTGCCACACAGGAACTCTTTGGCTATTGTTTGCTTGCCATCCTATAGTATCGATTGCTTCCCCTGTTCCAAGCTTTTGTCAACCCGGGAGAGAATTTGTCTTCCCCTTCTCATCTTGTGGCCTCTCATGCCCGTGTGAGATTTTAACAGCCACAATGAACAGTTACCCTGCAAGGGCCGGGAAACCTATACAGCTCAACCACCTTGCCCAGGTTGTTCTAGGGTTTACTGTGTGCTCTGCGAGTGCCAACAGGCAGCATATTTTCAAAGTTCTGATGCAATCTCAGTTTTAAACTCATTCATATTGTATGAACTTAGTATTGAACCAGTCGCCCAAACTTTTGAATCCCGAGACACACAATTTAAGGATCTTTCATTTAGAAAAATAATAAAAAGTTGGAAATTCATATTTAGACAACACATCAGCTAGTCTTTAACCTTGGGGGTTAAGATGATTTATTAATTTAAAAACCAGGAAATTATTAAAATTAGAAAAAAACCCAAATTTTTGTTTACATTTTTTATTAAATAATTTGGATTACTTCTTTATATTATAACAGCATATAACATTTTCTATGAGGAATTCATGATAGCTTGAAAAGTTTATTTTAGATTCAAACTCATCATTGAAAAGTTTACAGAATTTAGAAAGTTATGGTTACATTTAGAAACTGTGCTCATATAGACAAAACTATGTTTTATAAATATGAGTATTGTAAAAAATATTTGTTTTTTGCATTTCTGATACAAATCTGTGCTTCATGAGAACAGTATTTCTCTTTCACTTTGTGTGTGTGTGTGTGTGTTTAATTAAATAGTATTACAGCACTTTCCCCGTCCTTCTCCCCTCTCTAGCCCTTCCCAGGTATTTTCTTCCAACTCCTCCCATATCTCCTCACTGTCAAATTGATAGTCTCTCTCTTTTTATTATTATTATCACATGTATGTATGCATTTGTATGCATAAATACATAAATATAACCTATTGAGTTAAGTTTTTTTATTTGTGGTTTCAGGGCTGACCACTTTGTATTAGATAACCAATAAGGAGTTTCATCCCTGCAAAGACTAACTCTTCCCATTAGCTACCTGCAGTTCTTTGTGTAGGAGCAGGAACGCCATGAAATATCTTCTTTTTGCATTAATATGTTTGTTGATATTATCACTGTACTTGTCTTGTTTATGCAGGCATTTCCAGAGGAGGTTCTTAAACAGCAGATTTTGGTGGGATTCTCATTCTTAGAGGTTTTATGTTCTCTCTTCAAAAGATGTTCCCTGAGCCATAGATGCCAGAGCTATAATGCAGATGTATCTGCTAGGACTGAGTTCCCCATGATGCATTGGTTTCTGTACTGTGTCTATATTTCTCTCTGATGGACTTCCTTTGCTGGAAAGAGAAAGTTCTTTGATGAGGGGGTGATAGCTGCATGTATCTGTGTGTATGAGGATAAATTTGAGAATAGTGTAAAGAATTGTGCTAGTTTATCAAATTAGTGGTAGTACATTCTTTATTATGGTCCACAACCTTTCCAGCACTGGAAAGTAGGCTAGGTTTCCAGTATCTAGCGCGCTTTTGCTCTTGTGAAGTGGGTGTCAACTACAATTAAATAGCTGTTGGTTGCCACTAACTTATGAGACCCACTTATTACACCTTTAGTGATCTTGCCACACTGGTCATTGTTTTCATTTATAGATGTTGCTTCTTGGTAAGACTATTAATTTCTTCCCTCTCTTGGTAGCTTTCATAACATTTTTCTGTTACCGTGGAAGTTCTCCTGCAGGAGGAAAGGTTTCCAAAGAGAGAAACAGTATGCTGAGTTTGTAGTTTTTATGCCATATTTTCAAAACCCTCAACTGATTATGTACATACAACAAGCAAATGCTCTGCTTAGGATTCTAAAGAACTGAATTTTGGAAGAATTTTCTGTAGACTTACTCTTGTGCTGTAGATTTGGGCATTTGTTTCTTTTTCTAATTCTCCCTTCCTCTGGGTGCCATGTATCACAGGACACATTTGTCTTACTACATGATCACTGGCTTTAAACATTGGTGTCATGGTGCCATGAAAGTCACTGTAATGGGAAGCAGGATTGCTGGATCCCAGGCCTGGAAGAGAGGAGAAAGCAATAACCTCATGAAATGTTAACATGACTGCCAAGCACATGAATATATTCTCCTGAAATCAAGCTCATGAGATTTTCTTACTGCTTTGTTAAATTTTCTACAAAGCAGTGGCTCCAACAGTAAACTTTTTATTGCTTACAGTTGTTTGGTTGGGTATTTGAAGCTTTATGCTGGTGGAAATGGCTTATCTCCATTTTATGTGGTGATCCAGTTTGGTTTGACTAGGGTTCTAAAAGAAAAGGTGGTTTCACTGTCACTATCAAAGACAGTTATTGTCACACTGAGATACTAGATATCTTCAATATGGATTTTTTTCCTCTGTAAGGTAGCCTATTGGCTGTGATCTTTCTTTCCTGATGTCCTCTGTCTCTTCAGACTACCCTGACTTCTTTATATGGGAACTGGATTCCAGAAATAGGTGCAGAAGTTACATGGCTTTTTCATGTAGACGGTTAAGACTCTACATCTGTAATAGTCTGCGAGCGAAGACAAGTCACAAATCCAGTCCAGTTCTGAAGATAAATAAATAGCCTCTATTTCCTTATGAGAAAAAGCTGCAGATATATTTCAAATGAACATGTCTAAAGGAAGGAATTACTTATGTTGTTCATATTTAAAAGTTTAGAGTGATAACCTTCTCAGTTTTCTTAGATGGAGCCAAAAATTTCTACAAGTACTCCAATGCCAACTGACCTTAGAAGTGTTATAACCAGAGTAAAGTAGCCTTAACACTGACGTACAATCAAGGTCTGTGTTTGAAATTATATTTTAAAGATGATCACGTGGCTTTCTTTTAGAGTCATAAAATAAGTTTGGAAACATCTTATTTCATAAGTTTCTTAAGTATAGATGTTTACTTGTACCCAAGTACTAACACTCTCCCGCTTAGTCACTCCAGAATTAAATGGTCCACTTTATCTATTACTTACCCCATATCAAAAGTAGTATTTATGACTGTTGAATCAATCTTTGAAAATGTACTGTAAGTTTGTCAACATTTTTAGCACGAACATGTTATTCTTAAATGTCAGCCTTTCCTATTAGGACTACTCTTTTATCAAAAAGACACAAAGTAATGATATGCGTGTTCACCCTGTTGTGTGTAGAAGGCATCAAGTACTCTGAGTCCCACATTCCCTCTGGCTCTTATAATCTTTCTGGCTCGTCTTCCATAGAATTCCCTGAGGCCTGAGGGGAGAAATTTCTTGATTGTATACTATCTAGGACTGAGTGTCCCAAGGTCTCTTAGTCTCTGCCTATTGTCTAGTGGTCAGTCTCTATATTTGTTTGACTATGGGAACTTTTGAAGTTAAAACTGTATTTTGTGTTATAATATGGCCTTGAGAATGTGAAGAAAAGAAGTAGAAAGTTATGCCTTTAAAGTGATGTATTAAGAGCTAAATTGACACCCAAATATATATAATGGAGTTTGATATCTTGATTCTAGAGAGCTGCTCGGGCTAGGCAATGTACTTCAGAGTAAGAGTCCCTATAAAGGAGCCCCAAGAAACCACAGCACGAAGCTATGGTGATAAAGTCCGAGTTGAAATATAATTTCCAAGATAGCAGAGATGCTAGGGCCATGAAAAATCTACAGAAAGCCTTCAAGGATGGACTGAAAGCTATTGTAGCCAAAGAAAAGGCCAAAATAGAAGATATTTGGATAGCCTTTACCTGGCAGTCTATCTAAAATAGTATCACATTCTTGGAAGAATTACAGAAATTAGTGCCACCTTCAAGGACTGTAAAGTATTAGAGGGGCTCATTCATCCCCACTAGATCTCCCTTTTACTCTTCTCTTTGGCCTGTGCAGAAGACAGATGGATCATGGATAATGACAATTGCCTATAGTAAACCTAATCAAGTAGTGACCCCAATTGCAAGCTGTTCTGTCAGATGCTGCTTTCTTCTCCACCAAATTAACACATTTCCTGTATATAGTATGCAGCAGTACACAGATACTGCTCTCGCAATTGTCTTTTCCTTGATACCAGTCAATAAGGACCAACAGAAACAGTTTGTTTTTACCTAGGAAGGTCATAATCATACTTTACTATTTTACTTTAAAGGTATATTAATATTAATTCCTCATTCTTGTGTCACAGCATCATTTGATGCTCTTGGGTACCTGTCTGTTAAACAAAACATCACACTGGACCCCTATATCGTTGACATTTTGCCGATTTAGCCAAGTGATCAGGAGTTAGCAAAAACTGTATGTGTTCCTAAAATTGAACAACTAGTTTGGCAGAATATTTCATGATGATTAGTATTTATCGTTAACCTAACATGATGTGGAATCGTCTAGGAAACGAACCTCTAAGTCCACATGTGAGGGTCAGTCTAGATTAGGTTAGTCTTTGCATAGCTTATGAAGAATTATTTTGATTATGTTAATTAATAAGATGAGAATATCCACCCTTAAGGAGGGCTGTTATGCTCTGGGCTTGGATCCTGGAAGGCATAAAAAGAAGGAAGCTACTGGAGCATGAACTGTCATTGCTTTCTGCTTCCAGAAACTTCTGTCACCAGGTCTGTATCCTATAACTCTGAGCCAGAATAAAACCCAAGTTGCCTTTCTTCTACCTATCTAATATCTATCAATTTATCTATCTATCTATCTATCTATCTATCTATCTATCTATCTAATATCTATCTATCAATCAATCTATCTATCTATCTAATATCTATCTATCTAAGTATCTTTCTATCTATCTAATATCTATCTATCTATCTAATATCTATCTATCTATCTAAGTATCTATCTAAGTATCTATGTATGTATGTATGTATCTATCTATCTAATATGTATGTATGTATATATGTATGTATGTATGTATGTATCTATCTATCTATCTAAGTATCTGTCTATCTATCTAATATCTATCTAAGTATCTATCTATCTATCTATCTATCTATCTATCTATCTATCTATCTAAATCTACCTACCTATAAATCCACACAATCGAAGAAACATATGGTGCTAAAAATACTACCCAGTCTGTAGTATTTTTGCTGTAGCAATAGAAAGCATTAAAATAGGTTATGCATCACTCATGGGTGGTGCAATTTTAAGTTGGTTTTGCAGGAATAGAATTCTATTTAGAAACAGAGTTGGTGAGACTATGTAAGGAAAGGGGACATAAATGGGAATTAAAAAAAACTACAGAGTCATATTTACTGATTCTGGGCTGTTTTGATCATGCTCAGTGTCAGTTTTCTTCCTTGTAGGAGGTGAGCAGTGAAATCTCCCAGTTATTTTCAGGAGTCAAAGAATAGATTGAAACAATCAGACCCAGGCAGAGGAAAAACAAATGAGGACTAACTAGTTCCTATGCTCGAAAAAGAAACAGTTGACAAATAAGTATTAGATTTAACAGTGAAGAAAGCCTAAGAGCTTTAAAATGTGTTATGATTATTTCTCAGCACACAATGCCTCTACCCTTCAGATAATACTTATGATGTAAAATCTCCAGAGATCTATTAGCTATGAAAACTCATTTCTTAATCGCCATTAGAGAGCAGGTTATTCCAGAATGAACCCTTAGAAAGTGAGTAGATAATGTATTATTCCATGCCAGGTAGGCACTATGTAAACACACACACACACACACACACACACACACACACACACACACACACACACACACACAAACACAAACACACATATGCATATACTCTCACTATACACATGCCCACACATATACACACACATTTAGTACACACACACACACACACACACACACACACACACACACACACACACCACTAAGTGTATTGCCCTAGTCTTTTGTAACTATTGTCTGCTGATTGTGGAAGAAATATATAATTTTTTTCTTCTTTATATTTTTGAGCCAAAGGCAGGGCTCCTACTTTCATTAAAGATTTATTAAACTCAAAACTACGGAAATTGAATGTAAGGAAAATAATAACTAGCATTCACTTTAGGCCTTCTGCATTAAAATAGCATTAAGAAGGATGAAAACAAAGAAAATTTAATTTGTTTCCCTGATTTTTCACTCCTTTATTCCCACTCTTCTGTCTTCTATTTATTCCCAGAAGAGCCAGATTGGTTTTCTCTTAACTCTCAAATTCCCTCACTTTGGTTGGTTTAAGCGATGCCCACAGGGGACATTTTTCAAAGTGGTATGCCAGGATTTAGCTGTGGGAGGCCCATTAATACACCACATAGAATTTTACTCTCTATAATGACATTTAAAGAGAGCTATTTGTTTTGACTGTGTTCTTTGTGTATGCCTGAAGGTTGCCATAGTAAAACCCCCCACGGCAAATGTGCCTTCAGAAGGTTCTGGGTTAAAATGGCAGTGGGTAAAGAAGAGGGCAATTCCAAAATATTTCATGAGAGAAGTCCTGGTAAAAGAGAGGGTCTCTGGGGTTTGTTTCACTCTCATTTCGATTTCCTTTTCTGAGAATGGAGAACAAATGGGCCCTGTTCCCAAATCCTTTCTGAAAAGCATCAAGATCATTACCTTTCTGATTCCTGTTGCAATGTCTACTTTAACAAATTATTAGGCCATTTTCTGCCCATGAAGATGTAGTTTCTTGGTTGTGGTTACAAATGATCTTGAGATTTAAAGCTTCAAAAGCAGCTACTAAGCGTGGTATTTGTAGTTGAATAGTTCTCCATTCAGATCGAGAAGTCACTACTTCTGATTGGTTGTGTGAACTTGGCCAAGTCACTGAACTTCTCTGAGCTTTGCCTTTTCTTTTCTTTTAAAATAGAACAGTTCACCTTCCAGGGGGATTGTCATAAGAGCTATTTGAGATGAAGAGAACCTTTCTAAAATAGTCCCTAGCCCACGGAAAGCACAAAAAATGTTAGCTTCCCATATATTTTTAAACTTGTCCTCAGTTTGTATAAAATACTTGAAGAAGATGCATGTTCTCTTTTATTACAAAAAATATTTCACATAGCTCTTCAAAGACAAGAAAATCATAATGGCGATGGCTGCTGTAGATAGCAGCTAAGTGGGTTTAATTTGGCCCAGCCTAAACTGCTGTGTCTGAGGCCTATCAAGTTCATCCAAATAACGTAACATCCTCTTTCATTGTAACTGAATGTTCGCATTATGTCTCGATGATTCATGCATTGGAGAGGGAAATTGAATTAACCGAGGAGGGGAATAAAAAATTTAAGAATAAGTTTAACAAGATCAATTCTTTTATAATTGGAGCGTTTGCTCTCGGCCTTGAAAAATAGCATTTAAAAAGGTGTTCATGGTCTGTGACTATCATTTGTAAAGTGAAAACTAAGTTTGGCGCCTGAAGGCTCAATGCAAATGGTGTCTTTGAAGGGGCTTTTTCCTTTTACAGTCATGGCAGCTTTATAGCATGCTGTCCCCTGGGCTGCTATTCTGTGGCTGTCCTGCTTTAAATTAAATATGGAAACACATCGCACGATCCTGGTCATACTTTCACATTATCCCTATAAAATTGTAATCATTCTATGTCTCAAGCAATATAGAGCAGCATATTAATTAAGTTTCTGATGTTTAACAAGACCTATGTTATTACTTGTTACCCGTGTAACTTTAAACTGTTTAACATTTCTCAGCCTCCATTTCTTCCTCTGTCAAAGGGGACAAGAATTCGTTTCTTAAGTGTTTTTAGGAAGTGCAAATATTTACTGACATTTCCTTACAAGGTAGTATGACTCCGCCTTATAGACTCCAAAACTGAGCTGTCACGTGTAATATCTGCTTAACGGATATCCCAAGTGGCCCTGGTCCATATGAATGGTTTCTCTGATGAATTGCAATGTGACTAACATTTAACAAAGAGCACAGGGACGAAGATAACCCTTCAGGAAGGATAAAGGCCATCAGCACAACACGCAGGGCAGTTTTGTACATGTTTATGGTAAACAAACACCTCGAGTACTAGGAAAGCAAGTTGGAAAATGAAAGAGAGGTTAGTGTGCTCATGAAGAGGAAGTAACATGTTGCCAGATCCCAGGAGAAACCTTCAGAAAGTCTGGAATCATTGACTTCTGTCTTTTGAGGGAATGCTAGTCTCATATATTAATATAAAAAATTATTATTAACTTACTTGTGACACTGTGTACAGAGTTGGCAAGCAGAAGTCACAAGACAAAGAAGAGACTCCTGAAGAAAGTGGAGAGGAGAGAGGCTCAGTATTCTGGCAGATCGGTCAGTGTCCTAGCTAGGGTAGTCTTCCAAGTCTTCCCATTAGGAGTCCACGTAGATAAATTTCACCTGATCTCTGACATTGACTTCACTTAGATACTAATAGGATCAACAGTGGGATGGTGGAATTGTAGAGGAAATGCTAAGTAACATGGCATGGCTATCGTAATGGTATTGTACTACACATGCAAACAAGGATGTGCTCTGCATGGATTTCTTTACCTTTTTGTTATTTTCTTTCTTCTTTACAAACCATGATGCATAGAGGTTATCAAACTCCCTATGTTCTGCCTAGGTGCTTTCTAGAGCAGACATTGCTCTAGAAATTACGTGATCTTTGCAGCCTCAAACGACAGCTCTTTTTGTGTGTATATTTTTGGTTGGTACATCAACCTCTTCTGATTTCTATCTTCCAAATAATTCATAGTCTCCCAAGCTTTCCCATTGGTTCTAAATCATCTGTGAATCTTTTTCTAGTGTTCCCATAGATTTTCTTCCTCTCCATATTTCTATAGGACCGATATATAACTTATGCATTTTTTTATTGGCTAACTTTTACTACTTCCTGAATTAAATTGAGAAGTGCTTAGAGGAATTAGCAAAGCAAATAGATGTCTAAGTGTGCTGTTGTGGCTCTAGATTCTGAGTGCTGATATTGAATAGTGTAATTCTTTTTTATTTTGGGTTTATTTTATTTAATTACGTTTCAGATGTTGTCCCCCTTCCCATTTTCCCTTTTACAACACCCCTATCACTTCCCCCTTCCCCCTGCTTCTATGAGGGTGCTCCCCAACCCAGCCACCTATTCCTGCCTCACTGCCCTAGCGTCCCCTACACTGGGGCATCAAACCTCCATAGGACCGAGGGCCTCCACTCCCATTGATGCCATTGATGTAAGATGGCCAGAGGGAAGAGAAAACCTTGTGGGGAAAGACCTTAGTGGGAGGGGCACTTATGAAGGTATGATATATTGAAAGAAGTTTAAAGGTCACAAGAGTATTTTGACAGCCAAGGAAAGCCTAGTTTTCCCCTGATTTATATTTTTTGTAAGCTGCAACTCCTGTCAAAAATTAAATTAACATGGCATTTTTGGTGGTAGATGTTGTCAAGGGCTATAAAGGTAGAAAGAGTAAAGACTTAGCAAGCTAGAATGTTTAGTGACCTGAGAAGACAAACAACTGAATGAGAGATTGGGGGTGGGGTGGGGAGAGACTGAAGAGAGGGTACTAGGGAAACGTGTTTTCACAATGCAGGGACTAATTTGTAAGGGAAAGAGAATGAGACTCCTGGCTTTCTAACTCTGGAAACATTGGTACCTATAACACATTAGGGAACATTGAATATGAAACAGAATGCAGGATGATCAACTATCTTTAGAGTGTTTGTGGTAGTTTGACTAGGAATGACCGTCCTAGACTTGTGTTTGAGTTCTTATTCTATTGGAAGTGGTACAACTAGTGTGGCCTTATTGAAGTTGGTGTGGTCTTGTTGAAGGAAGTGTGCCATTGTAGGCTTTAAGGTCTCAGAAGCTCAAGTCCAAGCTCAGGTGGGTCTGAATTCTTTCTTCGCAAAGCATCTGTTTTCAAAATCATTCTATTTGAATCATGATACACTTTGATAATTGCTCTTTGTATATTTATGGATAGAAAAGATTGTCTTTTAGACAAATATATCCTTTCCAATATATTTATTTTCCTTTCTCACTGATTCAAGGAACAGAAGATCCCATGCTATCAAAAATGCTAAAAGAAACAGAAAAGTCTTGATTGTTTTTATAAATACCCGAAACTGAGAGTAGATTTTTTACTGGTCATGGTTATAAGCATACAATTCTCTTGGACTATGAATTTATAAACATTTTCATAATGTTTATTTATCCAAGTACAGACAGCAAAACAAAGATTTAGCTTTCCATTTTGAAATCCAAATAAGTTGATAGAGAATATAGAAATAAATTAAACCATAAGCCCATAGGCTTTCATGAAGAGGCAACAAAAAAGCTTATGATAAATGAATGGTTTCCTTTTATATTATGATTTATTTTTCAAAAAATAATTAAGATAGGTACTCTGATTTCAATAAAAGTTTCCTAAAGGGCCTGGGATGAGGGGCTTGGTTGACCAATATAGCACTTATGCCAGTAGAATAGCTGAGGTGGAGTCTATAGGGTTGAGAGGGGAGGCTGCTTTCCATTCTTAGGGGAATATGCTTAAAGATGGACCAGGACCACCTTATTTCTGGTTTTTATTCTCCATGCCTGGCTGCAAAGAAGTGAGCAACTTGCTCTACCATGTGCTTGCTCCTAGGTCCTATAATACTCTTTCTCCACAGTCCCAAAAGCAATAGCCTTACCCAACCGTCGACTGCAACTTTTAGAAGAGGCAAAACAAACCTTTTCCTTTTTATGAATGGATATTTGTGGTGTAGATCAAAGCCAGAGGATTTGACTCTAGAATGACGATCACAGTGTCCTCATCCCCTTGACTCATCAGATTTCACAGCTACGTTTTACTGAACATTTTCTACATTCTTATTTCACCAACAGGCACTTGAGAGTTCTAGTTTTTTGTTCCTATGGTTAAATCAGGAAGTAAGAGTGACTGGACCACGGCCCTACCTCATACTAGTTGGGGCAAAACAAACCCTGAACTTACCATACAGAGGAATAGTCCAAATCTCTGTAGCTTAAGGGCTCATTTAGTTCAGGTAAGGTAGCTCTCATTGTTAGTGACTGTTTTGGCTTTCCTTTTGTTTTGTTGCTGTTGTTGTCATTGTTGTTCTTGTTCTTGTTCTCTATCATTTATTATTGCTCTTGGGGGATAACATTTGTCATATGTGACATGTGAGTGAATTACTACT